>NC_085008.1:5669598-5934598 GCF_963854185.1 Sardina pilchardus
AACATTAAATCTTTTAACCAGGACAGTGATGAATCATCAGATCTCGGAGGCTTCCCTCTGAAGCCATGAACTCAGTAATGCTCTTTCCCCTCCGGCCAGGTAAAGTGTTTTTCCGCCCACTCTCCACACGCTGTCTTCCTCTCCAAGCATGGCGCAGCGCTGGAAGTCTGCATTACTGTCACCGACGCTGCCTAACATACACATTCCTACCAGAAATGTACAAAGCCGATAAATCCATTTGGGCCTTGAGGATTTTAAAAACGTTGTGGATTCTGTATTCACACATTTCTATTTGGGGTTTTTTTCTCCGATACCAGTTTCACTATACAACCCCATCTGACGACATCTGATCAGCCTCACCATACAAACACGTCTTCATTGTTAGTACACTTTATAAGGCCTATAGTGAGTGTCTGTGTGTGTGTGTGTGTGTGTGTGTGTGTGTGTGTGTGTGTGTGTGTGTGTGTGTGTGTGCGCGTGTGTGTGTGTGTGTGTGTGAAGTGAACCAAGGTGAGCTTTCGGCCCTCCTCAGCGTGGACAAAGATGTAAGTGGACAGACACCCTGAGAGATGGACAGAGCTCACAGATCAGCTACAGCAGCTGAGATGCCTGGCTGAAGCTGTGGCTGAAACACAGACAGAGAGAGAGAGAGAGAGAGAGAATGAGAGAGAGAATGAGAGAGAGAGAGAGATAATGAGCCAGAGAGAGACAGTGAGAGAAACACAGAGAAAGCAAGAGTGAGACAGGAACAGAGAGAGATAGAAAGAGAGAGAAAGTGTTTGACAGAGAAGAAGCTAGAGAGAGAGTGTGAGAGAGAGAGAGAGTGACAGAGACAGAACTGGAGAGAGAGAAAGCGTGAGAGAGAGAAGCAGGAGGGAGAGAGAGGGGGAGAGAGAGTGAGTGTGACAGAGACAGAGCTGGAGAGAGAGCCCCTGGTGACATTGGCAGGCTAATGCTTTAAAAACCCTCATTTGTCTTGTGAGCGTCCTCCTCCGGGGATGCGTCTAAAGGCTCTCATTTCCATTACGTGGACGCTGCTGTTTGGTGCTCATGATGAATGAAAGATGCATCAAAAATGTGAGCACACACAAACAAACACACACACTCACACACACAAATGCACACACACACACACACATACACACATACACACACACACACACATACATATGTATGCCACATACATACCATACAGATAACATATGCGCACACACAGACATGTACAAAACATACAAATACAAATGTACATTGGCTCACAACATGGACCATACTGCACATATGGAATGGAATATGGAGAGATGGGGAGAAATCTCAGCGCAGTAAGCAAAGGCATATGAACTGAGACATAGGGGCAGATGCACATGCTAGAGACTGCTGCAGAAATAGCAACAGGAAATGCAGGCTTATTCAATTACGTAGAATTTACCAAACCTGTGACTGATCGCATAATCAACGTATCTTACTGCCATGTAACTGTATCATTTTCAGCAGCCACAGCAGTGTCAAAGGCAGAGGTGAATGGAATCACTGGACCACTGCCTGACATTACGAGGAATCTAACGTTTAGCCATCAAGGAACATACATACATGCTAATAAGGTGTCATCTGAGAGGGAATACAGGACAGTAATTCCTCAAGACTCAACAAAATACTCTATTTGTGAAGCTTCTTTAAAGTAGCAGGAATCTAAAGCAGATCAAGAGGAAAAGTGGTGGGGAGATATAAAAAGGTAAACAAAAGTACAAGCTGCTTCCATCATGGTGCAAATTAGCAAATCTGGTGCTCAGAAAACTGACTCTATTGTTTCCAGAAGTGTAGTTTCTTCACTTGTCTGACATACAATCTGGACTAGACCTGCTTTCTACCACCAGTCCACTAGCGAGGGCTTTTTCACAACATCATGGCAGGACAATGACACAGCTCCAAGCTTGATAAGGACGTAAAGAGAAGCTCACACTCACACACACAACACAAAGAAACACACATGTGCCCAAAACAACCCACACAAGGGCAAATATACAGTACAGTAACAGAGGTTCACACTTACACACAAACAGAGAGGTAAATATGTAAAGACAAACGCAAATACACTGAGACCAAAGACGAATGAAAGCAACACTACTCACACACACACACACACACACACACGCGCACACACGCACACACACACACACACACACAAACCTACACACACACAAACCTACACACACACAGACACATAAACACACGCGCACACAGACACATAAACACATAAACACATAAACACACACACACACACACACACACACACATATGGTCTCGTGGAGGTGCTACGGATCAGTAGACTGCTCCATTCTGGCCGGCGTGTCTCCTGGGCCACAGCAGCAGAGGCAGTGGCCGACGCTATGCTACGCTGCGCTGCCTTCGGACATTAAGGGCCGGCGGCACAATGGGAGGAAAGAGCCCTCTCTGCCTAATATCATGTGTCCACTTCCACCCACCCGCCAACCTGCAAACGGATCCACCCACCCGGCGAAACCCTAACTGCAGGAGAAGGGGGAGGGGGGCTGGGGGGGTCGGGAGGGCTGGAGGGTGCGTGGCACAGAGCTTAGGCATCAGCGAACAAAGAGGGAGAGGAGATGGAGGAGGAGGAGAAGGAGGAGGAGGTGGCGGTGGAGGTGGCAGTGCCTTCCGTTCTTTTCAGGTACGCTCAGACCTCCTCAACTTGGTTCCTTCCATCAGCGCTGCTCACTTGTGTGGGAGTCAGTAGCGATGGTCTGCATGTTTGCGTGTGTGTGTGTGTGTGTGTGTGTGTGTGTGTGTGTGTGTGTGTGTGTGTGTTTGCACATGTGTGTGTTGCAGGACGTGAGGGTTAGGAGGGCGGTTAGTGGGCTTAGTGAATGATCTCAAACAAGCCCACACTTCAGTAACCAGACCCCCCTCGGCGCCTAAGCGTCGTAAGTGGCTGTGACCGTTTCCGAGCGTGCTCAGCACAACGCCTGCGCAACCAACCCCACCCCACCCCACCCCACCGCACGCTGCTCTGCGCTACTCGCCACCCACACACAGACTCTCCCCATCGCCACCATCGACGCCGCGGGCGGCCCCGAGCCTTGCTCTTAATTATGCCCTCCCTTAATTATTTAAAGTGACTTAACAAGCTCATCTATGTTAAGAACCCGATAGGTAAAATATCCCCGTCTAATGTAGCCCTTGTCTGTCACTGAACACCAGCGCTGCTTGCAATTGAAGCTGTTAAACAGGCTAAAATTAGGCCAGGCCTTTAAAGGGATAGTGCTGAAACAGAGGAAATGATTTGGGGTGTTTTCATGTGATGGACAATGCCATGGGATGGTGTGGTCCATTGTTGGTGACTTATTGCAAAGGGAGGCTATTTGACAATATGACTATGAAAATTGGTTAACATCTTTGTGTGTTTGAATGATTGCTTGAATGTATGTGTGTTAGTGTGAGTGTGTGTGTGTGTGTGTGTGTGTGTGTGTGTGCACGCTTGTGTACGGGTGTGCACAGGTGTGTTTACTGCATGCTCTCAGGGAGCTCATGTTTCCTGATTGTGTTTGTGCACAACAGAGAGGTGGTGGTTTCCCCCACACACACTATTTCTTTTCTCTCTCTCTCTCTCTCTCTCTCTCTCTCTCTCTCTCTCTCTCTCTCTATCGCCACTTTTATTCCTGTGTCATTATGTGTGCACTAGGGCTAGGCTTTTTTTCTCTTTTGATAGCCACAGTGAAACGGAGTGGTAGTGAAATGCAGAGGGACAGAGAGAGAGAGAGGGAGAGAGAGAATCAAAGAGATGAAACGGAGAGAAATAGAGGGGGTGAAATGACCAGGGAGGGGTGAGGAGGACAAGAGAGGACAGAACGGGCAGTGCAGGGATGAAAACAAGGAGTGAAAGAGAGAATAAAGAAGGTTAAAGGAGGTGTACCAAAAGAAAAGAGAGGGCAAGACAGAAAGAGAGAGAGAGAGAGAGAGGGAAATCTGAGGATGAGAAAGAGGAGGTCAAGATGGGCCTGTAACTGGCTGAGCTCACACAACAAAATGGCGTGTGTACGTGTGTGTATGTGTGTATGTGTGTACGTGTGTGTGTGTGTGTGTGTGTGTGTTTGCGTGCAGAAGCTCCACTGACCACTCTCCACACGCAACAGGCTCCCCCCCGGCTCACCTTGGAATAAATCCCCCAGGAAAGTTCCGTCTCCGTCACCATAACGACGATCCCGAACATCCCGAAGATGAGCGCGTAGTCGCTGAGCCGCTTGCGCTTCTCGAACAGCGCCCTCCGGTGGCCCAGCTTGATGCCGATGTCCTTGTTCTTCTTCTGCATGGCCCGCACGCTGCCGCTGCGGCCCCTCGCCTCCCCCGCCTCCCCGGGACTCCCACCGCTTCCGCTCGCCCCCGCGCTGCCTCCCCCCTCCCGGGGCAGGCTCCCGCCGGACGCCTTGCGGTGGTGGTGGTGGTGGCGGAGGAGGTCGTCGTCGTCGTGGCCCTTGGACACCACCACCTCCAGGCCGGAGCTGTGCAGCGTCTGCAGGGGCTGCGTCTCCGAGTCCAGCTCGGCGAGGTTGCGGCGCGACGCGCCCAGGCTGCCCAGCGGTCTGCTGCCCACGCCGCCATTGTAGCGGCTGCAGCTGTTCATAGCTATCTCCGAGCAGGCCCGGGCGCTCTGGGACAGGCAAGGCTGCGACCCGGCATGACTCAGCTTCTGGCCGTCTGCATTCACCTGCCATCACAAGAAGAGTCGTACAGAGAGAAGGAGGGAGAGAGAGAGAGAGAGTGAGAGAGAGAGAGGCAGAAAGAGAGAGAGAGAAGTAGATATAATTTAGGATATAAAATGTAATTTTTTCAGGGAATATCATCATCTAAATTTGCTCTCTTCCTACAAATGTATTGTAGGGATAAAAATACAAAATATGATTTAGTAGGATAAGAAGACAAGCAGACTTTTACCACTAGTTCACTAATTAGCTATATAAATAGGGAGAACATATATTAGGGGCTGTGTGTGTGTGGGTAGAACAGTTTTTTCCCTAAACTATTTTTTATACTTCCTGTGCTTGAAATGAGAGCACTGTGTTACTTATGTAGAACACAAATGTAGCTCATAAACTACGTCGATTCTAAAAGTCTAATGATGAAACTTGCAGATGTGTCTTCAGTTCCCCAATATAAAGTAGTTTTTTGAGGAAAAAACACCACCCTCAAGTCCCTTTATAAAATATATTTAAGAAAAATGTGTTATTACACAGGAAAAACGTTCGACCTAGTCTTGACAGCATGCAAATGTAACATTTCCAGATCCAAATTAAAACATTGATATCACTCTGAATAACTGCCCTACATTAATTAGCTCAGAAAATCCTCTCTGGTATTCCTCGTCCATCCCCACAACAGAACAATGCAGCAGCTTTGGCTTGAGCATCTCTCCCCCATAACGAACGGAGCTGAGACAAGTGAGTGTGAAATCCAGTGCCGGCCACGAATGGCCAATAACAGCACTTTAACAACGTTTGCAGTGCCCTTGACCCTCACAAATGAGCCACATTACCCAGTTGTGAGACGAATATGAGCCTCAACAGGCAGGCAGCAGGTGGGAGTTGAGGGGGTTGGGTGGAGAGAGAGAGGGAGGGAGGGAGGGAGGGAGAGTCAAGGAATAGAGGAGAGAAAAACCCTGGGCCCCAATCAATAACTCTTTCCCATTCGGCCGCCATAAATTCTCCGACATAAACACATAATTCTATTTTAACTCTGCGAAGCAGTTAAATCGGCCTGTTGGTTCAAGCTGTGATTTGTGAGGCATTGTTGAGACTTGCCCCCCCCCCACCCCCACCACCACCACCCCAGCCTTCACCCCACCCGCTTCTCCCCCGACCACTACAACAAAACACAACATACACACACAAACACACACAGACACACAGACTGCTCTCACTTTCATAGAGAGTGCCAGCAATTTCGCTAGACGACAACAGGTGACTTTCAGCTGGCGTGCTGCCAAAACACTGACCACCACTCTGGAGTGTGCTTCTGAGAGGTGGCCTGACTGGAGCTCTAGGACATATTACTTTACATTAAAGGAAACGTTTGCCTCAGTTAAAGGGCCTCCGTGCCCTTAATGTCACCATGAATTACAACATTTTCAGACATTTGCCTTAGACGGAAAGGACTCACAGCCCATTCCAAACTCCCTCAAAGGCTACATCAAAAAGCCACAAGTGCAGGATGCATATGTCACACACTTCTGTAGTAGCGGCGTTGACCTTTGCTCGCGACCTTTGCCCATTGAACGTGCATCCCGGGTCGCATGTTAAATATTCTCAGTCCTGCTGTTAGAGCTTGAATTCCAGAGTGTTCTCCAGTATGGAGTCCATACGGCGATCCCATTCCCCATCCATGACTCAGAGCTGGGACAGAACGCTAATTGGAGCCCTGTGGTCTACAGAGCTGCATTAATGTGGCCCTGACACTTGGGCAGACTTCATAAAAGATTACGGCTATGTACCATGAGTCTTCGGCTTGAGGGCAGCTTGCTCATAAAATGATGATATCATTATTTATGAAAAGGCCTTTAAAACTCCACTAAAAAGAAGGGCTGTTTATACAGTAAAAAATAAGGGCTGTTTATACAGTGAGCAACTACAATGATGACACTAATTACGAGTGTGTTTCATCAGAGGATCAATATCTACAGTTAGCACACTCACACAGGCAGTCATATAATTCAAAGTGGGACAGAGAATCAACATGTAGCACAAATCCAGGTGCTAATCACAACACTTATGCATCAACTGACAATTACAAGGAGGATAAACAACTCACCTACTTCACCTAACTCGACTTACCTCACTGAGACATATGAGGATGTCCATTTTATGAGAGTACCTGCAAGGCCCTTTTATGCCCATAGATTCCACCATGGATAAAATCACCCAACACCCTGTTACACAGTCATAAGTCCAGCATAAGCCAGTGTAAGCGCAGTGTAGTAGCAGTGTCGTTTTGTTTACTACTAATCTACTGCTGAAAGAGGGGATCCACCACGAGCGCCTTGCAGCCGTTGTTACGCAAGACCACCTGACAAGACGACATCCGCGTTGCGAGCGAGCGAGCGGGCAGGACGGGTTTGGGGGTTCTTCCACGTGCCCGCAGGCATCGCTTGTCTGCATGAGCAGGTCGTGCCATCTGCGCACCGCGCTCCGAGCCCAGGGGCAGCGGTGGCGATGCCAACGCCATGCTGGGGCCTCGCTGGCACCGGCCCCGCCGTTGGAGTTGGGCGGAGCACAGGACTCCGCATGCACGCCTCCGCACGTGGTGGAGGATGGGAAACCCCCCTTTTTTCTGCTGTCCCTTTCAACGAGAGCGGCGGAGGATTGGGGGGAAGGGGGTGGGGGGGGCCGAGGCACACTCGCCGGGGGAAAAAAATAGAACAAAAATAAAAATCAATATCGAAATGCTAGCTCCGCCTTATCGGCAAAGCCTAGATCTCTTTCATCTTGCGGGCGTCTGTTGGATGGATGTGTGTTCAGAGCCTAGCCTCCCACTGCGAGGAGCTGAAGGGGCAGGGTGGGGGGCATTCTCCACGTCTGGCCTCCTATTAGAGATGCTGGACCCCACACAAAGCGGAGCCACAGAGGCCTCCACTCAGACAGAGCTGTAGTGGTTATCTATAGCTCTCTCTCGCTGCCTTAACCTCCTGACTACCAGAGGTTCGTTTTGTCCTCTCTAGAGGACTGTAAACTTGAATATCTCCCAGACCATGCATGCTACTGAGCTAACTCCTATAGTTCTCTACAGAGGACATTCAGGACTTTTAATTGATACCAAATTTATGGGGGTGGGGTTTTGGGAACTTCCTCTTTTTTACTTGTAATGTCCTGGGTCAAATTGACCCAATTTTCAAGGAAGAAAAGGAGGAAGTTCCTAAAACCCCACCCCCATAAATTTGATATCATGTAAAAGCCCTGGATGTCCCCTTTAGAGAACAAAAGGAGTTAGCTCAGTAGTATGTATGGTGTGGGAGATATTCCAGTTTAGAAAGGTCCTCTAGAGAGGACAAAAATGAACTGCTGGTAGTCAGGAGGATGCTGTCCATGGAGGTGGTCAACTCACCCATTCTGCTTGTGTAACAATCAAAAGATTAATAAAAAATGCAGCTGGCAGCCACTGGCTAGGTGGTTATAGCTGATTATTGTAGTCTAGGTTGCCATGCTCTTCATCCAAAGTCAACAAGCCTTCATCATGCCAAGTTCAACATGCCAAGTTCAACCCGGTGACCCCAGAACAGACCATCTCAGGACAAACCAATCTGGCACCTGGAGCTCAACTCTGTCAGCAATGACAAGCTCATGATGATCCCTTGGGAGGGTCCTGCTATTTCACTGCTTCTGGTAAAAACAGCTGGCACAGAAACAAACACTACTTCCTAAACCGTGCATGTGCTTCACCAAATAAATGAACATGCTTGTTTGGCCAGGAAATAAGAGAGTGTACCCTCCCTCAGAAACCCAATTTGTTCCTCAGATCTGTTTATTAAAGTGAGTGACAAATGTGTTATGCCAGACGGAGGCAGAGGATACAACACTTCCTCAGCATTATCTATCTCCTCTTCAGTAGGGTGGTGCCAAGGCCCTCACTGTCCTGGGTCTGTATTTAACAATTCAGCTGCTTCTACAAATGATTAACAAACTGAACAAATAAACTGAATATTATGAGCATGAACGATACATGATACTTTCTCCCAAAGGTGGGAAAATGAGTGACAGAGACTTTCATTCACAAAGTTCGGAGTAGATGAAGCGCGGACCTACGGTATGATCTGATTAGCGATGGGGTTGTTAATGGCTAAAGATTAAATCAAGTACAGGGTGATCTCAATATTGTGAAAAAGAAAAGAGGAGAAAGAGAACAGGAACAGGGCCTTTGTGTCACGGAGGAAGAAAGGGACAGAGAGAAATGTGAGGAGGAAAAGGGGAAATAAGAGAAGCAGAAGGAGACAGAAAGAAAGAAAGAAAGAGAGAAAGAAAGAGAGAGAGAGAGAGAGAGAGAGAGAGAGAGAGCGAGAGACTGCAAGACAGATGGGAGAGGAAACCGAGAGCAGTGCCCCCAAAGGCAGGAAATCGGACTGCTGTAGCAGAAAGTGTGCTACAGAGACATAAAGGCCTCACACTGTTACATAAAACACCTCCACAGCAACTCGCATGGCATCACTGTATATCATTTAACCAAAAGGCAGATTAAAATGGCCGATTTAGAGCTCTTTTAACATCTCTCGTGTGTATTTGTTATGCCTATGAAGCACTTGCATTAAGCAGACTTTTCATCATCTAAAAGCAAGCGCAGTTGTAAAATATTTGAATTACGTTGACAGTCTAATTTCCCCTGCCTTAAATCAATATGTCCTGATGCAAAACAGAAGGCTAACATGACAATCACCCAGCAACACACTATTTTTGTCACAATGCAATCTGATTTCTTTTCACTCCCCACCACAGAGACGAGAGGGAAAAAACAGAAGTGCAGGCAGAGACAAAGACAGGACAAAAATAATTCTTCACCTCTTCTCAAAGAATGCCGAACGTTTAATTACAGCGATTGGAAGTGGGAGAGAGAGGGGGGGGGAACTCAACATTCACCACTCTTGTCTGAGTGTAGTGCGAAAGACATCTATTGTTTTGATATCGCAACAAAAGCGTTCATTTTTATTCCCTCATTTCCTGACAGCCGAATGAACAAGGATGCCAATTTCCCTCCCGGGGGCGGCTGCCCCCATAAGAGGTGCTTTGTCTTTTTTTTCCGCATTTTTCTCAAAAATGCTGTATCAACAATGCAGGTCAAGGTAACCCTGAATGCTGTCACACCAATCCCTAGACCTCGCCTCACTCCAGAGAGCGGAGGACTTTTACCCCATTCCCAATTCTCTCACATGTTCCAAGTGCTGTTCCCTGTGAGAGAGCCCTCTGACACTCAACTATCTCTCTGATGCTCTTAGATGTCCAAAGCTGCACAATCAGCAGAATAAGGAAATCATGGACGCCCATATTTTTCCCCCCCTGTTGAAGCACTTTGATGATGGGCATCTAGTTCATTGACGGCAGTGGAGAACAGAAATCTTTTACTACCAGGCTGATTTGCCACGTTAACTGGCTATTGTCTGAGTAAATGGAAATCAAATACACAAAGAGACTAATCTGTATCAGACAAGGTGTTCATACCATAGACTGTATAGACCAGTCTATGGTTCATACCCACAACAAGGGACAACAGGTTACACATTACCCCTCCCTTCATCTATCAGATACCAGATACATCAGATTAAAGGCTTATAGTGTCCCAGAACAGACAGGCTGCTGATGAAATCTGGGGTGTAAGTGGTAATTACAACAGGTTTCTCAGATCCCACTGATGCAAATTAGTATCGGTGAAATGGCATCAGTCAAATGAATCAAATAGCACACTACTAGAAAAATCTGCAGTAGGGTCCACTTCACTGTCGTCTGTCTTAAGAGCTGAGTAAGACACTATTAATACACCTGTTTCCACAGCATTTAAAGTGGATTGGATTAGTAAACAATCTTTCTTTCGCGTACATTCAATACTAGAGATCATTACTCCGTTCATTACAAAGATCAACATAGCACAGCCAAGTCAATGCACTCCCTTCACAACTCCAATAGAAAGCAGATAGTCACACCTCCACAGAACCGAATCATTTGAACGCGTCACTCATTACACTTCGCACCCATTTTTCAGCAGTTCTCACTCCTGACAACACTCTCATGATTCACAGCGTGTGAGTGTGCACAGAGTGTGTGAGTGTGCACATCAGTGACGAACGCCAACGTCACTCTGCCAGGAGGAACCTTCTGAACGATCATTCTGCCCAGTCTGTCTGTCTGCCCAGTCTGTCTGTCTGTCTGTCTGTCTGTCTGTCGTGCCCTCTCTGCCAGTGGGCACCTCCGGCACATGTGTGCCCCTCTCTCTCCTCGCAGGCCTCCTACTCGTCCGCTCCGCAGTCCATAGCAATCCAATTTGGAAAATCTATTTTGACATTGAATTTGCACTCGCTCAGATCTCCCATCAAGCTCTCTCTATTCCTCACCAGGCTCTCTTGCCCGTAATGAAATGTCCACAACAAACCTGAGAGGTTATGATTGAATCTGTGACTCATAGCTTCCTTTTTACCACTACCCCTCGACACACACACACACACACACACACACACACACACACACACACACACACACACACACACACACACACACACACACACACACACACACACACACACACACACACACACACACACACACACACACACACACACACACACACACACACACACACACACACACACACACACACACTCGCACGCTCACACACACCTCATCCTCGTTCTCTTCACATCAAAATCTCATTCTTGCACTGAGCCATATTCTGCCCCATCTGTATCGCCATTAAGCTACTGCCGCGGGTGCTGCGACGCCTCGGTGCCGAGCAGCCCTCGGTCAGTTTTGGGATAATTGTCAGCGTCGTTTGCTCCGGCGACATAAACACAATCGACAAGGTGTCAATACCACTGCATGCTTAGGATGCAAACTGCGAGGTTGTTGTTGCTTTTCACGGCACAATTATACAACAGGCTTCCCGTCACTTGAATGGTGGAATCATGTTCCTCCACACTGGCGTGAGTTTTGGGCGAGTTTGGCAGTGGAGGTATCACCATTCTACTGTCCTACAGACAAACTAAGAGGAAGTTTGGTAGTTTGTACATTGATAGGATAACAGCACACACTAACACAGTGATATGCATAACCTAAGACTCATACCTCCAGGTTATCTCCTCAGCAATACAAGAATTATACAAGTATAGTCCTAATAGTCCAAGTAAAGTTGTAATGTTAGGCCTGGGAAATTAAGCAGCAAGTTACTGACGTCAGGGTATGTTTTTGCAACAGAATGATATTAGCACTGGCATCAACAGAGAGCGTGTGAGGCCGATCCAGCATGCTTGGCGAGATGCAGTGTGTGTGTGTGTGTGTGTGTGTGTGTGTGTACTGTATGTGTGTATGTTTGGGTAGTACTGATGAGTGGGTTTGAGCACTATGGCATTCACACGCCCTGAGAAGTCAGTGTACAGTGAAAATGGATTGTCTGTCTACTGACCTTAAAAGTTATACATTTGCATGCTCAAAATCTCTGCCTGAATCTGTAATAAGCGTTGCCGTGGGTAAATTATCATTGTCAGTTGGCCAGTGTATAATTTCCATTTCTTCATTATTTAATTCTTGGTACAAAGTTTTGCATATAAATTGTTGCCAATAGCAATGGAAAACCAGACTGGTAAAAACAGATAAATCAATGACAAAAAAGTATTTTGAAGATGAACATCTAGTGAGTTTAGGAATAAATGATCAATCATAGCAAATGAGTTTGAGTGAATCTCCGACAACATCTTAGAGAAATGTTACAGTTTACAGACTTCAGTCCACTAATCAGCTTATATCTGTATGTACACCAAACATCACCAGACCAAGAGCTACTATGATAAAGAATTCCCGACATGTCTCTGTGTTGGTTGCTGCAACAGAAAGCCGGTCACAAGGAAACCCTGCAAGGTGATGGGGAATTGTTCTTTGCACACTGTAATCCATCACTCTACAACAAACTCTATTTCCATTGTTACTGGGTCCACTAGGACTTAAAGTCAATCATTTAAAACCCCAAGTCAAGGTTCATATCCTAAGCACATTGACAAGGACAAAAGCACTAAAAACAACAACTCACTATTAAAGGGCTACACTTTCCAAACACGTATCTAACCATATGACTGGCAAAAGACTACATAGCCACAGAATTCAGAATATGTATACAATGAAATGAGACAAAGCTTCTTAAGTTAAGACATCACCAGCATTAGATGGCTAATCAATTGTAATACATTTATTGTCTACCCAGATTATGGCCTTTGAGAAAACAAGTCTAAGGAACTGCCCAGGCAGACTCAAGTAACACTTTTCCCCCTGCAATATTTTTTAATGAAATTAAGCGCAGTGCCTCAATTTCCCTGTAGAGCAACACTAAAAATTGCTTCCATTTAAATGGATTTTTGCCTTGAAAAGAAATAGCTTGTGAGAGCAAATAAATACATCGGGAGAGACACCCTTCAAGTGGGAAAATAAGAAGCCGAATAAAAAAAAAAAAAAACCACACACACACACACACAAAAACACGGCAGTGACAAAACAATCAAAAAAGTGTCACCTCACTCGGCTTATCGGCCGGCTAACAGCACTCCAGCATGCCACTGCAGCAGCCCCCAGCAGCAAAATCACTGCCTTTGCACCTAATAACTCCTTGCATAAACCACTTGAGAGTGCATGTTGGCTGTTGGATTTAACAGATTTCGGGCTTGTGTGCACTATACACTTCCATAACAACACCCCTGAGCAATGGCAATGGCACATCACATTCCGGTCACCAGTGTTTGTGTGTACAGACGGTGATTGGAAGACATTACTCTAACGTAAACACTATCTGTTTGAATTCATGAACTTATGGATGTGGCAGTCTATGAAGTCCATATGTCTTCATCAAGACACCAAGGCATTACCTTGTGTGTTATAAAATAAATGGCAAAGAGAAAATCAAAATAAACTGTACCAGACACTGATTTGAGAGCAGCATCAACAATTTCTCTTCGATTACACTCTAAACAAACATTTCTCTACTCTAAGAAAAAGTGTTTAGACTTAACCTTGACAAACACAGCTTAGAAGTAATGCCATTATACATTTAACTACATAAATAATGATTTGTCTGGTCAGCATGATGATGAAAATGACCAATTTGAAACCCTGTGTATGGTCATAAAGCTGAACTGCACCTTCTCAATGTTCAGCATTTGTCAATTTGTCAATCACCTTCTCAATGTCCAGTTCATTAGCAATCCAAATAATGACATGCAGTTCCCGAGGGATGCGATAAAATGACCATCACCTTACTGCACATGCGATACCTACAACCCTCAGCCAACATGGGGCTCCAGAAGCATTATTGAGTGAAGCCGTTGCTCTCAACTCCAAACAAGTCCAGCTGCCTTGCTTTACCTTGTCTTACCTTGCTTTACCTCTTGTCTTAAAAATGATGAAGTGGAACAAGAGACAATTGACTAACCATTGTTTAATGAAGCAAAAATGTTGTGATGACAAAACAAATGATATATCACACTATTTGCAACTCTAGTAGTGCATCTGCTTATGCACTGTAACACGAAATCCAGCAACTGAGTGTGTTCGACGAAAGGAGCGGGTTGAGAACTGTGGGTTGGTGTTTGGCGAATAAGTATGGTGCCATTAGAGAATTAGCTCACCCTCGGCCATTTACCGCAGTGGCCGGGGAGGGAGAGAATACATATTTTTTTTTTAAATATATAAAACCATCCTTGACCCAAATGCATCACATCATTCACAGTGTCCTAACTCCAGACTGAACTGCTTCCAGGAGTCTCCCATACACAATGATTATATTGGACGAGAGTCACTGGAGCTCTTTCAATACTAATAAATGCTGGAGAGGACAGGGAGATGGGAGGGGGGGTGGAGAGTGGGAGGGAGAGGGGGATAGGGAGGGACGGGTTAGGGTGGGGGTGGAGGGTGGAGGGGGGTGAGCTGAGCCAATTACACTTTCCACAAATTACACTTGATTAACCAGTACGAGAACAGCTGCAGTGGCAAAATACCCATGGCTGAGGCCACGGCTGTGTGTGTGTGTGTGCGCATGTGTGCTGAAATCCCCTCGAATGCTATTTTGCATACATGCAAGAGCCATGTAATGCTATCTCACGTCCCTCATTTGCAACACCTCGCTCAACCAAACCCCTCACTGTTTTCACATCTATTACAGTTTGGCAACTTGCCATACACTGTATCAGGAAGAGCTTTTTTTCCACACTAGCAAAGACAGTCATTGTCAAAGCAATCGGTGGATCTCCTTTAATTTACTTTGTTTTGGATACGATCACCCAAGGACACAGAAATGGATAGCACTGGTGGGTCTGTGCCCGAGGAGACTTTTAGCCCTCCATACTGATAGAGTAGCTTATGTGTTGCTGTGCCATGTCATGCCCTCCAGAGACAGACAGGTGGACATGTTCCGAGTCAGACGAGCAGGAAGGATTTTCCCCAGCAGCTTACAGTATGGCTGACATGCACTTCCTCTCTCCATGTTTACCTTCGAGGTGTTGGCTCTGTTTACCCTCGTCCCTCGCACTGTTCAAGTCTGGGTAAACATGGCCTCCTTCTGTAACCGAGAGACTTTAAAGACTCGTCTACCAAGGAAAAAATAACAGTTGGGAAAAATCTTTTTGTTTTGTCAGTGTTTTCCCCCTTAAGATCGAAATGGTAATGGCCAGCAACCATCTCAAACTAGGAGGCCCAGGTCTCTATTTCTGGAAGATTATTGAAAAAAAAAATGAAATACCCTGAGAAATGTGTAGATCTAATTGTGGTTACCAATTACATATTCAGCTATAAATTATTCAAAATCTCTAAAATACCATCCTGGTAATGTTCGGCCAGAGTAAAATTGTGAGAACCACATTTATCTTGTAACATTGTAGCGGACTATGACTAAGCTGGGCAGATGATGTAAATTTCACTGCAAATTATAGTTGTCATTCAGCTTAAAGTGACAAGCTCTGCATGCATGCATGCACACACACAATCACAAACACACACACACACACACACACACACACACACACACACACACACACACACACACACACACACACACACACACACACACACACACACAAGACACACAGAATCACTCACACAGTGGATATCACTCTGAATTTGCTCATATGATGGACCATTACTTGTCCATCTCAATATTCATGAACCCAAAGCATCCACACACAAAAAAACTGTGCATTTTGGACCGTTGACCCCTAATCCCATAATAATGTTTGTAATGATTCAAAAGACTGGGCTACTCTTTAGCTGTCTGTAATGGACAGAGCCATTGTGATAAAAAGAACAAATATGATTACACTGGTCTATACTATGTTCAAACTAAAATGGTTAATGCACCTGTACAATCCATGTCTCTGCTCATCAGTGAATATCTGTGATGAGGTAACTCATATCATATTCTCCAGAGAAAAACTCCTCTCTCACCATCATGAATCGGACATAGGCCTCATTAAATTAGCTGCATATAATCACTTTCATTTACTGTAAGTTTAAAGTAGGAGGCATTGTGAGTTTTTACAAAACAGAACAAACCCTCTCATCTAAATGTTTGACTTGTATATGGGCCTACTCATTGCATGGCTATTGCAAAGTAATGTGGAACTGGAAATATCAGGAGAAAATGTAGGGTGGAATAGACAAATATGACCAACTGCATAAAAGAAGCTTAGGGATACACTTGTTAACAGGGTAACCAATGAGTTGCTCGACGGTGAATCATTCAAACAAGAATAAATAAATATGGGTTTCAAAACAAATATCTGCTCATAACTATCATTCTTTCTCAAGAGTCAAGACGGGTGTGAAACTCGGGATATCTCATCAGAGTCGTGCTCCATTAAAACATTACTCAGACGCTGACATGACGGTGTCACCTACACAAACCCAGTAGAAATATCAAGCTCTCTTTTTTTACAGAAGTTAAACACGTGCCTCGGTCACCATCTGATTCGCATACTTTTTGCTTTCAACGGCCTCACTGGCTGTTCAGTCATCATCTGATCACTATTAATTAATTTAATTAGCGGACAACGATAGCTCACATCTAGAGGGCTAGAGTATCCTATGTTTTAACAGCACGAAATCAACCAAAGTGGCAAAGACAAATCTGCGTCCATTTAGGTCCTCGTTCTGAAAGCACAACTGGGTAATTAAAAGAATGGTTGATATGCAACAGCTCATCTCCCCTGTGCTGGCATATAGGCTACTTGACGCTAGAATGATAATCTTAAACGACGGAAATTTTAAAAGAGCCAATGAACGAATGATGAAACATAAGTAAACAGGAGAGAGGCGATGCATCTTAGTAGAGACAAGCGCCATTATACAGTATACAACGCAGCCTGTTGAAATTGCCAGACGATATGAGCTTTCCGTTTACTTGATAGGCTATATGCAGTGATGTCGCACGATGATTCTTGTGGCTAAACATGTTGCTTCAATTGATACACATTACATGTCCAAACCATTTATTCAGTTTTTGTATAATACGCTATTACGCGTAAACAGACGATGCCCACTGAAAAGCCTACACGCGTCAGGCTCCGCAGTCCTTCCATTAGCTACCTGTTAATCGCAAACTTTAAAGCAACTAACACGCAGCCTCTAGTGCGTGTAGAAAGGTCACGTATTTCACCAGGCGACATGTGCAATGCAAAAATAAATGATAATGTTTGGTTTAGATAAGAGGCTGACAGGGCTGTGTATGAAATGTTCATTTACCTTCTGTCCTCTGCTACTCTGCGTCCCCTCTTGCAGGTGGTTTTCCAACCACAACCGACTGTCGGTAGAGTGAGGCCGGCCGCTTCTGCTGCTACTTCCCGCAGATGGGCTCCTCACTCCCGGGCATCTGCTGTGAGGACAGTTGGCGGACTGGTGGCAATGTCGCGGACAAGACGGGTAATGTTCACCAGTTCTCCGGCCGTCACTGTCAAAGGGGTGATGCCAGTGTGCATGAGAGTCTGGCTGTTGATACTGCTGTTGCTGCGGCAGAGAGAAGTGCTGGTGTCTGCTCAGCTCGCGCGATCCATTGGCGCAGCAGTTTGGATGACTGCTTCCAACCAGCCGTTGCTGCTGAACCTGCAGCGGAGCCGGTTGCGCGTCTCCTGGCTGAAATAAAACTACTTGCTGGCTCCCGTCACTCACCCGACATTTACCGAGGCTCGGTGATCTCGGAGAGTTTGTTGCCACCGAGGAGCAGGGAGCGCTCTGCTGATGTAGCTTGTAATGGTTGTGGTGGTGGTGTTGCTGCTGTTGCTGCAACAGCTGGTGATGCTCCCTTCTGCAGTGGCACGCGTGGTGCTCCTGTTGGCAATTCGCAGCTTTCTGCCACTGCTCTCCTCTAGCCTGACTTCGGGAGTACAGATCGGGAGAATTGTGGGCGCACCGCAGTGGATGGCGTTGGCAGCTGGAGTTTCCTTCTTCGGGCAATCTTCCATACGTGTCCTGGTACACGGGCAGCTCCGCCTGCGGCTCTCCAGTGGTGCCCAGACCTTGTTGCCGACCCCAGGAGTGGTGGTGGTGATGGTGCAACTTGCCGCCCTGCTCTGAGTGCCTATGGTGATCTCCGGGACTTTTAGCCGCTGGCGAACCGCCCCGCTGCAGTTCAATGGCGTGACAGGTTTCCTGGGTTAGAGGGCTGGGCAGTTCCTGTTGACTGTGCCTTGGTAATGTGGAGACCCGCGGCTTGTGCGTTGGAGGTGGTGGCGGCAAACTGCACGCCGGAGGGACTTGACTCAGCCCTGCCTGAGGAGGTGGAGTTGCACTGCTCTGCGCGCTCGTCAGCTGCTGAGTGGGTGCCTGGTTCCCAACTCCCGAGCAGTGATGCTGCATCCCCTCAACACCTGCGACGGGCTCTGACTGCGGCTCTGTGTTGCACTGATCCGGCACCCCTTCGCTGAGTGCAGCCCCAGTTGAGTCGAGGCGGCGCGTTTCATTGGTAGGTTTGACCAAGACCAGCCTCATCACGTCACAGAGTAGTTACAGGGAACACCGCCTTCATCAGAAAATAAACCCCCACGACTTTCGTGAATGAACCCCCCAATAGCAGCGAACAGCCTGGTGGCAGTGGCTGAGTGAGTAAGGGGATGTAAAGTTTATGAACTTCTACAACCGAAATCATTTCAGCCTATTCCCATAACAGTAGTTAGTCACAAGTCATTAAGTTAATAGTAAATGGTTACCAGTTCAGTATGACACCTAGCAGATGAGAGACTGCTGTAGAGTAGAAAAATTAGTAAGAGGTTTTAGATAATGTTATCCTTCCTGTTGGTTAGTAAAGGCCTGTCAAGGAGCTCTTCATGGACAAGTTGCTCTTCATTTAAGGAAGTCTCGTCCTCAGTGTCATAGGCAACATCCACAGACGCCATGATTTGTCCCCATCATTTTAAGCCTGTAAAAAAAGACAGCAGAATACACAATAAATACACTTTAGCAAAACGAAAGACAACATGCTGATTTTCTTGGTTGCTGGCTTATTTTTACCATCTTTTGTTCTTTTTGTGCCATCCAGTCAATATCAGTGAGTATCCTTGCCAGTATTTCACAAAATGAGAGCCTGGCAAAAGCTGCAGACGCACTGGGCTCCCTGCTTGAATAGAGCTGGGTGAAAAACAGCTATCAACATCTTTCTGGGCGAGGACAAAGAGATGATAGCTTCAGGGTAGTGGACAAGTAGAATGCAGCGCTATATTTGGATGTGGAGATCTCTGTCATTAAAGCCAGTGGTCAGTGTCATAATAGGTCAAGGGATGTTTTTTGTGTCAGATCTGGGACATGGCCACGGGGGAAACTTGATCATTTTCATTAAGTAATTAGGCTCTGGCTGCAGCAGACAGGCACCTGGACAGTATGAAGTATCATTTGCTGGTGGTTTGGGAGGCAACGTTGCTTACAACTATATAAATTGTTAATTTCCTGATCCAAAAGACATAGAGGAAAAGAATGAGAGACAGAGAGAGAGAGAGGGAGGGAGGGAGGGAGGGAGAGGGAGGGAGGAAAGACTGGGGCCCAAAGGACTTCATCTGGAGCAGTTACATGTTTGAAAGTCAGGTGACCGTAGTGCCCACGTGATGTAACACGGCATTCTGCGCCAACATCAAATAATTAACATTAACAATAAGGAATGTGGGAGTTCTGAGAACCACCATTTTCTCCAGACACTAATATGATTAGGAATTCATGATGCAACCTTTTGCTTTCAGTTTTCTTTTGGCGAACATTTGGGGACTGAAGGAATAACACCTGAAAGTGTAACTTTTCTTTTCTAAGGACCTTTGAATTACACACGTCTGTGATTTTTTTTTTTTTTTTTTTGCCCTCGGACAGAAGAGGATTTGGCATTTTCAGAAATCCTGCAGGTAATCAAGCCTGGAGGTCTTATGTAACGCACTCTCCCTCTGCATTATTGATGCAGACAGGACATACCCCCATCTCTCTCTCTCTCTCTCTCTCCTCTCTCTCTCTCTCTCTCTCTCTGTCTCTTTTTCTATCACACACAAAACACAAACACACACACACACACACACACACACACACACACACACACACACACACACAACCACACACACACACACCTGTTCCTCAGACATGGTTTGCACGGAGAGCCTGCCACCACTGGGTGGCCACACTGAGGAGCAACACTGTCAGCAGAAGAGGATCAGAGGTGACAGGAGCACAGACAACCTTGTCGCTGTCGCATAGATATGTAGCATGAATGGAAAACAGCCATTTCTTGTGAATTCACCAAGCCTTGCCGTGGCTGCTCAAAGAGAAGATGAAAATCACTGGAGAAATCTGAGCTATGAAGCAATGCAATGAAGTGTTATGATAAAGTATGGATGTGATGGTAAGAATGAGAAAAAAAAAAAAAAAACTTCATTTGCAAATAGAATATTATGCACAGGAGAGAGAATACTAGATATTAGCTTAACACAATTTTCTAAACATGTGTTTCAAACACCATAACCACCACACACCAAATCTGCAAAACCATATACTAATTCAGACCATTCACTAGTTCAGAACCAATTCAGATACTTTGAAATGAAAATGAATTGGACTTTTGCGTAATGTTGTACAAAAGTAGCCTGGCTGGTCAGGCTAGTGCAAAAGTTAAAGGGATAATCCGGAGTGAAATGCACTTTAGATCATTTTTTCGGACTATTGGGAGTACATACGTTGAGTTGACACCAAAATCATGTCATTCGGATGTATTTTGAGAAAGTTCGAGCTCACCGTTTTTAGCCAAAACTCGTTAGCCTGGAAGTGACTGAGGCATGTCCTTTCGCCGCTACAAAACGCTATTTTTATACCTCTTCTACTGTTCCAAACAACACTACACTTACGTGGTAGTGAGTAGAGGATCCCTAAAGCCAAACCGAAGTATCCCCACGTCTTTATGTGGTCGGATAGAGAGTCCAGAATGAATTTAATCGAGTCCGTACCTTTCCGGAAATGTTAATAAAGTGTTGTTTCAGCGTTGCTAACTGCAGCAGCGCCATTTCCGGAAAGGTACTGACTCGATTAAATTCATTCTGGACTCTCTATCCGACCACATAAAGACGTGGGGATACTTCGGTTTGGCTTTAGGGACCCTCTACTCACTACCACGCAAGTGTAGTGTTGTTTGGAACAGTAAAAGAGGTATAAAAATAGCGTTTTGTAGCGGCGAAAGGACATGCCCGAGTCACTTCCAGGCTAACGAGTTTTGGCTAAAAACGGTGAGCTCGAACTTTCTCAAAATACATCCGAATGACATGATTTTGGTGTCAACTCAACGTACGTACTCCCAATAGTCCGAAAAATTGATCTAAAGTGCATTTCACTCCGGATTATCCCTTTAACTTCACATAAAACTTGTCTTGCCCATGTTTGTTTAAAGGGTCTATAGGCCTATGAATATACATTCAAACACACACACGCTCATTCACACACAACAATTGCAAGAGTAGAGGTTGGAATAGGAAATTGAGACAAATTGACAAGTGTGATTCATTTTTGTGGAGAGAATGTGCTATTTTTGGTTTATTGTGTTGTGTATTTCAACTTTGGCTTTCACTCTTGGATGAAAAAAGAAGGCCACAAAAAATCTTTGGAGATATTTTTATGGCATTTTGAGTGCTGTGTGTCATTTCGCTGGAGATTTGAGGCTTTTTGCATTTTGAAAATAGACAGAGTTTTGGAAATGTGTGTAAACAGTATACACTCTTCACACTCAGAGGTTATGGTACAAATATGTGTTGCACATTTTAGGGGAGGTTGTATAGTCGTGCTTGTGCGAGCATCTCTGACGCAGGGAGGGCTACTGCTGTTGTTTTTAGAGTAAAGGGACATCTGTGGTCATGTTCTGGACTGTGAGGCGGCACGGCGCAACACGCAGCAGTTAGGGAGATGGAGGGGCCCTGTCAGGAGCAGATGAGCTCCTCTGATCTACTCTCATTTGGTGCCTCCCAGGAAAAAAAGAGAAGTGCCAAGAAAAAAAAGTGGAGGATGAGAGAGAGAGAGAGAGAGAGAAGAGGGATAGAAGGAGGGGAGGAAGAGACAAGTGAGTGTAGACTCACAGGGAGCATGGGAGTCCTGCCATGTTTATTAGAAAGCGGTGCCAAAAAAACAAGTAAACAAACAAACAAGCGTGACCGTGATCAGCATCAACCCTATAGATTACTGTGCTGTGCACTGCTTACACTGTCAGATATGAATTTGAGGAAGCGCAAGATAACATGTGCCCTGGAACAGGTAAGCATAGCTCGCCATAATGGGGTCATTATCCTGTGACACCAATGTGCTTGTTGATATACTGTATGACGCTATGGACATCACTCTTTTGCTAAACGTGTGAATATGATAGATGGCTTAAATAAGCAGCAAACAAAAACAGCAACACTGGTGAATAACGGCGGCCATTAGGAGGACCAGGTGTTAAAAGATAAATCCAATAGGAAGTCTACGGTGAAATAGGTAATGAACCAAAGCCACACACACAACAGAAGGTGTCGACAGAAATGAGAGTGCGAGTGACAAGGGCACTGTGATGGCAGGAGGCTGTCAGAACATGGCGGCCATGCTGATAACTTTGAAGCCGGTGAGAGAACCCTGATTTTGAAATGGTTGCACAAAGAGCGCTGCCGTTTCTAGGATACTATCCTACTCTGGCATGGTATCTCCTGCTTGCACAAGGTTGCCTGAACACAAAGGCATGCACAAGGTATTTGCTTGTATGTGCAGTCAACCATTTCAAAATGCTGATACCACACACAAACTCACAGATACATGGGTACAATCCTTTTTTTGCTAAACATATCACCTTTACAGTATATGTATTTCAGCTGGCTTATGGTGTTTCATAATGTTTTGGAGTCATTCTGAACTGCTCCCACAAGAGAGTCCTCAGCCCTTAATCAGCTGTGCCAAAGTACCTCGATTATGTAAGAAATGTAAACAACACAACAGTGACATGTGGCACCAGACTTCCCACTTTTCCCCCAAAACATCCAATCTGTCACACTTTTACAAAACATTACTCCAGCCACTTGCTGTACACAGACCACAGGACAACAGGATGTTAGGATGTTCTTACCTTATTTATGCCACCTGTCAGCCTCACTCCATTGTCTTGGAAGCCAAAAAGAAACTTAAGAGCAATATTGGCAAAGGTTGGAGGAATGATTCTCTTTAGTAAATGGGTGATAAATAAAAAGGAATAAGCTTGAAGAGGCTGGATGGAGACAGCGAATGGTGGTCCTTTTCCCCCTCCGCCCGCTCTCGTTAGACATAGGGCTGGTCCTCCCTTTGAGAGTGATAATGAGGATGCATGCTGAAGAAAGGGCAGTCGAGCTTGTTAAGAGCTGCCATGCAAATGGGGGGCGGTGATGTTGGGGTGTCGGGCAGTGATGTGGGTGGAGGGGTGTGGACGGTGGGGGATGGGGGGGGGTCCTATGGGGGGGATACACACAGACCACAAAGTAACACACACCCAACAGAATCCTAAAAGGCAGCTGAGATTGAATCTTAGGAGGGAAAACTCTTTTTTTTTCTGTTGGTCAGTGGTGAAAAATAAAATCGGCCATCCGCACAGCGTCAGTGGTGGTGTTGTTGACCAGCGTGGAGTGTGGTGAGGGGGAGTGACGCCATGGTCAGTCAGAAGGGAGAATGTGTAAATGAAGGCAGGGGCTGGTGATGGTGCTGTAGGTGGATGGAGGGAGGGGAGGTGTGGGTCAGGAAGAGAAGCCATTGATGCTCAGCAGTTCAAAGGCCCACACAAAGCCTCTTATCTCCCCCGCCACAAGGAGAACATGCACAAAGCAGCAACTCGCATCAGAAACTACGCACTTGACAACAATTAAAAAAAAAAAAAAAACATATCTGCATCATGCAAAGAAGGGATATTTTAATATTTGTCACAATTACAGGCCTACAGTTTAGTTATCTTTAGTGATGGGGAGGCAATAGGTTTACGCCGAGAAGAAGAAAGTAATTTAAAATAAGTATTTGTGTGTTTGGATTATAAGCACAATAAAAAAAGAGAACCTACCGGTATTTTAAATCAGCCAGAAATTAATGAAAAATTAAATATAAAAGATGCAAGGCCTCAGTGAACAGGGCAAGGCAGTTATCTACACAAATGCAATTCCTTACAACTGAGATGATCTATAAACCTTGATGTGAACTACTCAAAACAAAACTATCAGCATGATCATTAAATCAGTTGGGAATTTGCACAGTATCTAAATTATCCTCTAAGAATCTAGTTTATCTTAAAATGCCACAAATGCTCATAAAATAGACATGGATTCATTTGGCAATAGAAGTGAATACTCTTCAGATGACCACAAACAGGAAACAACAAAAATTCAGCTCCCTCCCTCTGAAATATGAATGCAGTGCAGAAGTGCAGAAGACCCAGCTGGGAGATAATGACCCCAAACCACTGACACCCCACGACGCTCAGCACGTCTACATAGTTAACAGACACCTACACATTCCACGTTCAAATCATGGCACTGGTGGGAATGTGGGCGAGAGTATGTGGTTGGTATGTGATTGTTGTGTGGGTGTCCATGTGTGTGTACAGTAAAGGGGTGATCGAATTCTGAGCAACGTGACCTTGTCATGTACCGAAGGCTCTGTTGTTGAGGGAATTCCGTTCTATTTTTAGAAGCGTGTTCTGCCCTGAGCAGCAGGGGCTTTTCCCGGTGAAAGTCCTCCAGCTGCGGCAGAAACCAATCTAAAGATGCAGAAATGGTCACTGAGAATAACAAGTAGGCCTAGATTTATGTGGAGATATTCTATCCAGATGGATCGGAGCTGTAAGAAGCAAAACTATTTAGATTTCTGGACATTAAATTATGTATTCATAGACACTATTTGGTTTGAATGAGACGGAAGATTGACACAACATCAAATCTACACAATATTTAAAAAAATATTCCCAATGTTTCAAGGCAGAAGGAAGATTTGCTGTTGGTGTCCCCCTATTTGTCTTTTGCTACAAAGTATGAACATAAATCTGTTACATTATAGAGTGAATGCACGAACAGCAGTCTGATATAAAGAGATCTCTGAATTCTTGTAGCACAGCTTTTCCATTTTGATTTTGGAGGGAGGGGCAGTGTTCCTACCCGAACACATAGTTGCTACTGTAGGTCAGTAATCGCCTACAGAGGGCAACTTAAAGAATGACAGAAGGTGCCGCTCGTCATGTTACGTGGCTATGCGCCATCAAAATGATTTTGGAAACATTATGTCAAGGTAAAAAAAAAACTCTTAAGGGTGCCTTTAAAGCATTATTGGAATGGCAGTGAGAGTGTCGCCTCACTGGTCTTAAATTTCCTCCCTTACGCATGTTATGAGATTGCTCACCCAGTGATTAACCATCTCATTCAGCTGTGCACCCTGTCCTTGAGGGCTACACAATTTGGCAGTGACTCTAAAACTGTCGCAAAAGAGAGCCAAATGTTGTTCTTTATCTTCGCATACAGGAAGGGTGTGTATTTTAATTAACAGACACAGCAGGAAGCTATGAAAAACCTCACAAGGCGGATGGAAAATGCAAAATCTGGAGCTAATGTTAATTATTTTTGGTTTAGCAATAAATTAGTGGAGAAACATTATATAGCCCCATGCAAAGGTGTTACTCTCGGGTTTTTAAAATAGTCTGCTCATATGGGAACCAATAAAGTGAATAATGTCTGGGTGATAATCACCTTTGCTAGCCTATATTATGCCAATAATTCTTCTCCATGCTAAAAAAGAGTCCTGATTTATTTGTATCTTTCTGAGGGGAACTATTCTACATGATTGCATTATAACTCAAATAACCTTCAAAGAAAAACAAGCCTCTTAACTTATAGCTTTAATGCACTATGTGAACTCAGCGCTTGTGAACAAGGAGACATTACAGGGTAATGGGCTGAAGTCACATCTATAACCTGGGGCTAACAGAGCCTTTCTGTTGTCATGATAGTAAATTACCCAAACTCAAGGCCTTGCAAGAGACAAATGACAGAAGTGGATCATTCTAAAGATCAGTCACACTAAGCGCTAACTGAGTCCTCACGCTTCAAGAAGCAGCACTCCTAGGTGGACAGAATAAATGTTGGGTTTACCAGTGCCAATATCACAAGGCCTAAAGGGTCCAGCTGATAATGTGAACCATATACACACCTGAATGACATCCATGTAATTGCCAATATTGAGGTACTTTTACCTCCGTCAGTGATATGTCTGTGTCATGATGTATGAAAGAAGCTGAAACTACTAGTAGTTTCTAATGCCATACGATACCTGTTTCTCATCAACATTGCTGACCAACATGATAGGACACTACTGGAATGAGAAACATGCAAACAGTAAATCCTTCCTGTCTGGTATACCTCCAGCAATTCTTTGTGAAGTTTGACATTTCTGTCATGGGTGAATTGATGAAGTAGAGCATAAAATACAGACAAATCAGGCACTTTAGGACACATATGGCATGAGAGACACATTCTAAGACTTTAAAATGAAAAAAAAAAATGAAACAGCTTAGCTAGCCACTTTGCCTGTCATGTTAAATGTCAACTTACATGTGATAGATATAGGTGTTCACATGGTCAAAGATGATATGCTATTTTAACATACCCTTGCGGCAGTCCAGCCAATAGCAAAATCACCAGCTGAGGGTCTGGGGACAAGGGAAACAGTCCTTAATTGCTTTATACCCAACAGGGTTGAGAGGGCACTCGCTGCCATGGATCCTATCAGTGGGGCAGCTCAGCTGGGCCGAGTGGCAAGAGACCGAGAGCTGTTCCCGCTCTCTCGGCAGGTGCTGAGGCAATTTCGTGTCCAGGCGTTGGGAGTCCCACAGGAGATGGTACTTCTGATTTCCAAGCAGGCCCCCAACACGTAGGCTACGTGGTCAAATTCACTGGCTCCACCATGGCAGAACTGCCTTCACTTCATCCTGTCTGATTTGACATCAGGTTACACGGTCATTTCATGGAAGACAAAACAGGACATTCATAAAACGGAGGACACTGGTGATGGAGGGCTATAGGGCTAATTGAGCTCCTCCCTGTTCATTTTAATTTGATGGCAAAGACAGCGGTCACAAAAGAGTCTGTTTTTATGAATCCCCTTTTACACTCCACTGTTCAACTTTGCTGTTGATCTCTCTCAACTCATGTTTAAGAAGCTGTTGAACCGGCTTGGTATTTGATAAAAACAAAAAGCTAGAGCTAACACAGCCAGGCTTCAAATTTAGTCTGCAACAGGCATCAAGTCATAAGACAGGAAGTATAACAACAACAACAACAACAACAACAACAACACAACACAACACAACACAAACAAATAAATACTCCTACCACACTGAGCCAGAGACAGCACAGTAACTAAATACAGTGAAACCACTGCTGGGCCTTTTTACAAATAGCGCCAGTGTTGGGTTAAAAAAATAATGTATTATCAATAATGATTCCCAAATATAGTGAGAAACAATGTCAACATCCTTCCCCTGGATGAGAATGTAATAAGGCTGTGACTTACGGAAGTCGAGAATCATGTTTATAGTCCTGGACATATTCGATAGCCAAATTTTCCTTTGCACCAGTCATCAATAGGCCCACAATGATTGTACCATCAGCACATTTCACAAGGTGCCTGTTATCATAAGTAGGCTACTCCCAGTCATTAGTGTAAATGGTAAAAAGCAGTGGTGAAAGCCAGGACACAGCCCTGTGGGGAACCAATGGAAGAAGATACTTTAGAGGAGGCCTCATTCCATGCTTTAGGTCTTTTTGATGCTTTTATTACATCTTGCGTTGAGTCTCAGAGAAAGAAGTACTGTGCAGGTCACGGTATGCCAAAAACCTCCTATCCTCAGTCTTTTTGTGCACCTCTGTAATCAGTATAAAGTAGGCTGATCCACGTCACGTAGTCCATGATCTCTGGGCTGTCGGTAAGTTCCAGCTGAACTCTCACCACTG
Organism: Sardina pilchardus; assembly: GCF_963854185.1. Classification (NCBI taxonomy): domain Eukaryota; kingdom Metazoa; phylum Chordata; class Actinopteri; order Clupeiformes; family Clupeidae; genus Sardina; species Sardina pilchardus. The sequence continues at coordinate 5,697,809 of NC_085008.1, forward strand.
CACTGTGTCTGTATATGGTTCCAGCCGCCACTCGCCCTGGTCAGCACCACTGATGACATAGCTGTTGCAGGTTGCAGCTTTAGGATACTCTGGCTGCTCCCTGTCAAGCCTCTTGTCAACGTTTATCATTTTAACTTTTATTGATGGTAAAAGGTTGAATTATTTTACATCTCTTAACACAGGACCACTGCAATAATGTTTTGGCTCTATGAAAGAATAAACCATTGCCCTCCACCCCACCAAAAATAATATTGATCATTATATTCTAAATGGGAGGCCCCTCCGTCCAGGGCCCTTGGAATCCCTGCGCACGCACGCACGCACGCACGCACGCACGCACGCACGCACGCACGCACGCACACACACACACACACACACACACACACACACACACACACACACACACACACACACACACACACACACACATACACACACACATCCCAGCAATGATTCTACTGTTCATAATTAGACCTTTCCTACATAGTTGGAAAATCTTTAGCTTTGATTCCATAAAACAGGTGTGTGTGTAATAGGTTGCAGTAGGTTAATACAAGTGTTTGTGTGTGTGTTGTGTGTGTGTGTGGGGGGGGGGGGTTATTTAAAGAATCCTACTATTTAAAGAATCAGGTCTGTAGATCCAGAAAAAAATGAAGCAAACAAAAATGTCAGAACAGGCACTTTCTCATGCCTCTCCTGTCAGCTCAGGCGTTTAATCAAAGCATGTGTTCTTCCACCGGACGCCGATGCGTCCCTCCTGCTCTCCACAGCTCAGCACTCTCAGCTGCACGCCCGCTAACGGCCTGCGGAAATTGCGGGAGATTCGCAGCCCATGCCAAGGTGGCATCTTTACTGCGTCATCGGAGTGTGGGAACATTTGGCACTGCCGTCGTACCGAGCATCCCATGTGTGGCACTGGGAAGAGCCCAGAACAGCCTTATGGACACTCCCAGTCTTGCCCTCTGACAGGGTCCTAACAAGGTCATCAACAGAAAGTTTCTTTAATGCAAACTGAAAAACGGACTGCTTTGCCAAACACTATGTCAAATATAACCAGATATCTAGACAAAATTCCTCTCAATGACTCTTGCATATGCTTGACACAAAGTGTAAGATTTTTTTGTTGAGTGGGGGACTGAAAGTATACAACAGTGAACAGTTGGGGCCCTCCTTTTCAAACCTGTTTACATATTGTGTTACCAAGACACGCCGATCTGCAGTAGTCTGTCAATTGCTACATGAGCTTATCATTCATCAAAGCACACCCTCACCGGAATAACTTCAAGCACGTCATTATGTGGGCCTACACATCACAGCGATTCACTTACATGTCTCTTTGTATGCACCTCCTTGTTGAGTCAGGCAAGCTGAAAAGCCCCATCTTTTAAAAAAGGCTATTTTTAGAAACATTTTCAATCCTCTCCTTTCTGATGTGACAATGAGCTATAGATAGCACAGTTAAATCCATGGAAGTCATGATAAACCACTTTACATTTTGAGCTGATGGAGATGCTATTTAACTGCATGGCAGAGAATTATCAAAATGGCCTATATTGAGAATGTCCGTTCAGCCCATAATCCAAATATTAATGAACGGAGCTAGCTAAAACAAGGTGAACATTTTAAATAAAGGTTTCCAAATGACACACAAATAACCTTCAACCAATCATCCAAGTGATACTTCATCCGTCACAGTGATTTAAAGATGTTTGAGTCATGCCTACCCCATGACCCCGGCCACGCTGATCTACTATCTGCTCAGCATGGACACCGGACACATTGTAGAGATCTGACATAAGGGGCCTGCGCTGTGTGAAGTGAGCATTTCCCATCACTCCATACATAACACACTCAATCAAACTCACACAATTGAGACAGAACTGTGCTGTACGAGAGGAGATACCTTTATCAACTTTATTGGTGCTTCCATGAGATGCAGTCAACATAGGGGAGCAGGTATTCCACTCTTCACATTTGTCATTTAAAGCGTCCAAGTCAGCTTTGTTACGGATGCAGAATTTGTTAACTAGAAATCACCAAACTCAATGAGTGTTGTACAGTACTCCACCAACATGTTTTGTGTGGGTCCATGGATTAAATCGCTGTAGAGTAAATAAATTAAGGCATTCCTGAACTTGTAACATCACACTGAATATTCCTTGTTCCTGCTTTATGGATGTGCTTCAGCCAGTGTGAAGGCATCTCCGACTCATGGACACTCTGGCAGCAATCAGGGGGTAAGAATGAGACATTTTACATGCCAGGACCATATGCAAATCCTCCAAGCTCCTTCCATGAAAAAGAAAAAAAAAGGCTTGCATCACCAACACAAGTCCCAGCAAGGAAGACAGAAAGAAATATGTATATATTCTGTATATATTTTGTGGATTTAGGGGGTGGGACACGAGATGGTGAAATGCCCTTGTTTTCCTGTTTTGTGGATGAGGTTTGGAACTGGGAAAGTAGTGGTGCAGTTCCACAACGGTGAGCAGGTGGGGAGGAAGGAGGGGTCCCGTCACGATAGCATTGATCTCTATCCACAGGCTATCCATTCCTCAAAGGGGACGCCATCCATTTGAGCCCCAACTGAAGGACATTATTGATTTGGCCGCTTAATTAAAAAAAGGAAGATGACTGTGAGTGGTGGCTGAGTAGTGGGGGGGGGGGGGGGGGGGGTTGGAGTGACAAGGTGGGATGCGCTTTATCCACCACCTCCTTCTCTTCTCCTTTCCACCCATCTCCACGTCCTTAAAGCTCATCTGATACAAGTGCCAAGTTGAGGTCAGTTAGCTTCTATCACGCCATGTTAAGAGCCAAACACGCCAAAAATCAATTAGCGAATAAAATCTACTATTAAAAAAAAAAAAAAATCCTGTACATAAGCGCATGGGTTTTACCTTTATCACAAATTTCATTATCTTCTCAGTTGCGTTATTTTTTTTTTTACATTTCTGTTGGCCTGTCTGTTTTTTACGTTTCTGCGGATTGGCTGAGGCAGGAGCGGAGCAGCTAAAGCGAGTGATGCACATGGCGGATGAAGGGGAGCCTTGTGCAGAGTGTTGGCAGTAGCGCCGCTCTCCAGATGCCCCGACAAATGGATCTCGCCAGGTGGTGCGCACGACTAACGCCAGCATATGGCAGACCTGCCGACCGCAGGCTTGTAAAGCTCGCTCAATGGAAACTCTCTCCCATATCAGCCCAACGAGATGGAAAAAGGTCATCAATTTCCTTTCGTGTCTTCCCACCCCCCCACCCCCTTCCTTTCTTTTCGTGTGTCCCAAGTGGACAAATGCAACCCAAGTGTTATACAAACCTTTGCAATATTTACAAGTCCCCCATGACTGGCAAACACTGCAGAGAGGATGTTATGGGTATAGTGGGGAGTCCCACACCATTGTGTAAATGGGCCTGCAGAAAGAAAAAAAAAAACTTCCTATCACTTTCAGTGTGTTTGTGTTTTTTTGTTTGTTTGTTTGTTTGTTTTGATAACCATGATGGGCGTCTTCCAAGGTCGAGGTTGTTAGGCAGCAGCACATCCGTGGCCTTGTGTGAAGCAGGACAAGTGATATGGAGAGGAGTGATGATCCAGTCAGTGTTATCTCAATATGGTCGAATATGGCCAAATGGCCAGTGTTTTCTCAATAGGCCAAATGGTTTGGTGGAGAGATCCAAGGGATATTGAATCGACTGTGTGTGTGTGTGTGTTACAGAAGAATGTACGAACTTCTTCAGCTATACTTGACGCTCTTTCTCTCTCAGTCACGTTTCTCTGTAGCGCCATTGGACTGCAATAGAACCTCAGTTAGTCAAATAATAAGTAAGTTTTGCATCTATTATATATAAATATACATATATAATATATATGCCAGTGCTGGGAGAGAAAGAGAGAGAGGGATAGACAGAGAGATAGTGTGTGTTTAAATGGCACTTGCGAACCTGATTACTATTGGGTAGATGCGGCAGAGATGCGTGTGATCAGTTTACTTGTATTGAGATGAACCGTCAGTGAACATGCAGCCTCTATTAGAAATCTATGGGAATTTAATAATACAGTCAATAGGGATGATTTCAGTTTGGGGTGTTGTGTGCATAGTTAAACAGTTCTTGTTAAGTCATCCTTGTTGCCACTGTTTCCTGATTGGTTGGCCGATCGGTTGGCTGTTCACTTGGTGTTGTAAGAAGTGAAGCGCTGGTTCAGAGGGTTCTCGGGGGACTTGGTCCACTCTTTCTTTAGCAGCTGTTTGAGCTGCGACAGACGCATGTTGGGATTCTCTTTCTTCAAGCGTGGCATGTTGACCTCTTCATAGGCAGTGAACGCCGCCTTCATCCTCCGCTCAGGATGCCGGTCCGTCTCCTCCTTCGTGCTACAGAAATAGAATATAAATGGGAACTTTCTTGAAACGATTCTACTGACCCGTGCTCACCTTCCATCTTTGAAGGAAAAGTTGATCAAATTGAAGTGCATTTATATCACAGGGTTGTGGGCTTCATTGTCACTAACTAAAAATATTCATAAAAACATACCATCTCCTACTAAGCCGGTCACTACCCTATTCCATACGGCATACTTTTAAAATGGGAGAGTCTTATCAAAGCCCTCTCCTTTTGTGGGCAAAATGACCCTGACTAGTCATCATACACAAAAAACTCTAGAAGGTCCAAGCCGCGTACCTGAGCACTGCGATAGCATCCTCGATGGTTCTGGCCTCGACGGACCCCTCTTCCGGGATGATCCGGTTTATATTCTCCTCCAAGGGCGTCTCAAGGTGACTCTTCTCTGTGGGGAGCAGGATAGGGGTGGATTAAAAGGTGCCTGATGGATGAATGGCTTGAGGGGGGTCCTTGAATAAAATTGCTTGATTCAGCAACATTCAGATGTCATTTTCCTACCGGATACACTTCGATAAAACAAGATCCATGATTTGTCCTTCCTTAGGAAAACCGTTTGATGAATGTTTACTTACAAAGGTCACCAAACCATTATCAATCAACTTACTTCACTTAAAAAAAACATTTTTGTGCCGTGATGCCATTTCGTTGCCAATACAATATTAGCCATGACGCCACATGAAGTAGACTCTAAAACACAAACTGTTAAGCAAAATTAAACAGTTACGTGAAAAAAATCCTACACACACCAGCTTAGGATGGTTTGCTGGTTGACCAGCAAAACTCCTGCAAAAACGTACCTTCATCTGGTCTACCTAGCTTATGATGGTAATTCAGCTGGGTTTGTTAGTCGTTCCAACTCCAAGCTGGTCATTTTAGCTGGTGTTGCTGGTTTAGCTGGTTATGCCAGTTTGTGTTGGTTATTCTAGCAAACCAGCATGACAATCTTACACCAACAATGTCAAAAATGTCCACCTGGTGGCCCAGCCAGCTACATCAGCAAAGACCAGCAAGAGCTGGAAGAAAACCAGCAAATACCAGCTAAAACCAGCTACCAACATATGTTGGTTTTCTAGCTGTTGTTTTTCAACAGGGATAATGTAACAGAGGAATGTCAGAAAACGAATCCAGGAAAATGATGAAGCTAAGAAGCAAAGTAGCAGATTCTAAACACCCACACAGGTGATGTGCAAAGAGAGAGTAAAATCCCCTCACCTTTCTCCTTGACCTCTGCTGGCTTCGGCTCTTGCTCCTTACGCAGCGTCTCCTCGATCTGAGCTCGGGTCACCTTGGATCCTTGTGCGGCGGCCGCTGCCGCCGCCGCCGCCTCCCTGGCCTTGCCCTTCACCCTGGCATCCTCCTCGTCCAGGAGCCTCTGGTTCTCCTTCTTCCTCTCCAGAGCCTCCAGGCGTTTCTTCTCCTTGTCCTCCTACAACCAACCACAATCACAGGAGGAGTGCATGAGAACTTAATTAGCAAAGGGGCAGACATTTAGACAGCGTCTGAGAGAACAAGGAGTACGGATGTCCTGATACTGAAACCAAACAAGTACCTACATTAGTGTACTTGTCTATATTAAAGTACCAAAACCGATATTTCTTCCACAAATAACAAGAATAAAATCTTCTTTGCTCTGATTGTTACAATAAGCCTAAAATAAACCAGGATAATAATTCTTATAACTATGTCTCCAACACGTTGCCCCTCTTTCCACTGAATATAGTACATCCACCAAGGCACCAAGAGAAGAGGACAATAAAAATCAATACCCAAATTATCAGAGAAATTATTATAACAAAACACTTTAGGGAAATGGCCTGGGGCTGGTATATTCATTCATATGACACAGATTTGACCCGCATGGAACCTGTAGGGTTCAGCAAATTGATTTCAAGATTCTCCATAGCAGAGCCATAGAAAGAGAGAGTTGCAACACTCGATCAAAAGTTCCAAAAAACCTGCGCTGAATGGCTGAATAGCAGGAGAGTGGGATGTACTTCTGGATGCTGGGGAGTGTAATCAATTAACTCATTGACTACTGACCAAGAGATTGGCTGTTAATAGTTCCAAAAGTCCCATAACTTGGAAAAAGCGCTGCCATTTTTTCCTATAACTATGTTATTCCCTTAACTTAGATGAGCTGATACATACCTCTCACGTTACAATGCGTGCACTCACTGGCTCTGGTGCGCGGCGTAACTTTGATAGCACTTAGCTAGCCCAGTTCATTCATTAGGATCCAAAGAGAGATTAAGTTAGAAGTGACCAAACACCTCCATGTTTTTTCCTATTAAAATACACTTACACGAGTAGTCACACGAGCAAGTATGGTGAGAAAATAAAATGTGTTGCATTTCTAAGCAAGTAAGAGGGATAACTATATTGTGCAACAATTGGGAGCACTTAGACTCGGCGCAGTAATATTCTCACTCCAAAGTGAAACTGAAAGTGCATGTGTGAGGATATTACTGCACCACCCAATATAGTTATCCCTCTTACCTGCTTAGAAATGTACCATGTTTTATTTTGTCTCACCATACTTGGTCATGTGACTACTCATGTAACTATATTTTAAAAGGGGAAACATGGTTGTGTTTGGTCACTTCTATCTTCATTTCTGTTTGGATCCTAATGAATGAACTGGGCTAGCTAAGTGCTATCAAAGTTGCGCCGCGCGCCAGAGCCAGTGAGTGCACGCATTGAAACGTGAGAGGTATGCATCAACTCGTCTTAGTTAAGGGAATAACGTAGTTTAATATGAAAAAATGTGAAGTGTTCCTTTAAGACATACAATTACAAAACGAGACAACCCCGAGACTGAGAGGCAGCAAGACAGCCAGCAGTCCCCACACCAAACGTCTCTCAAAGGAACAAGGTTTTCCAGCCTTTCACTGCATTTAGCCCATATAGTACTAGATTAGGGTCCACAGATTGACCGGTTAGCATAGACGTCTGGCCCTGTTTTAAAAGACATCATGGTCAATATCACCTGCAGAGCCAAGCTAGCGAGGGGATTACACCAGAGTGCTTGCACGGAGAATTGAAATCCAGGTCAACAGAATCGAGGAGACACTTTAGACGACTCCCCCCGCACACACCCCATCCCCACTTCAAAACTCCCTAGTCCCCACCTGATGGGTTCAGGTCTAGACAGACAATCAGTCTGCTCGTGCTTGTCCCTGCAGACAGAATGATATTTTTACATGGCAGGCGGCGAGCGCAGGCGTCCAGGAGAATCACTGCAACAGACAGCAGCAAAATAAAAGAATGACCGGGATGGGGTGGGAGGGAGAGAAGAATCAGGTCAGAGTGAGAGAGAGAGAGAGAGAGAGAGAGAGAGAGAGAGAGAGAGAGAGAGAGAGAGAGAGAGAGAGAGAGAGATGTCTGCACTAACTCAAGAGTGTGAGAGAGGTTCAGATTACCGGGCTCACATGTGGGCCAATGATATACGGCAATGTAATTAAAAGAGTAGTAGCGCACGCAAAAGCCACAGTGCACCCTCCTCCTCCTCCTCGCCCTTCGCTCGCTCAAGCGAGCCGCGGCTCCGGTAAGCCGGCCTGGTGTCAGGTGTCGGCAGCGCTGTAACAGAAGGCCCTGGAACAGGGTGTGATTTAGCATTTTAACCACAGCCACTTAGGGAAGTGGCCAGGCCCGCGGACCGACCGACCGACCGACCGACCAGCCGGCCGGCCAGCCTGCGGTGCTGCCGTTTCACCCCGGGTGCCCGCGCGAGGACCGCACCGACTGAATTATGCATGCAGAGGAGAGCACGGGAGCCCGGAGAGGGGAGGGGGACGGCAGGAGAGCAGATAGAGAAAGCGAGTGCTCGGAGGGTGAGGGGGCAGAGGCAACTGGGACACCGGGGGCAAGGAGAGAAAGGGAGTGGGTGAGAGGGCCACTGTGGTTGTGGGTGGGAGAGGAAGACAGTTGGAGGGAGGAACAAGACCAAGAGAGTAGCACACAGTAGCAGGACATAAGTAGTATGTAAGGAGGAGGAGATCAGATGGAACAACGGGAAAAGAAATGGAATGGCAATAAGAGTCTGAAAGAAGAGAGAGAGATGGATAAAAGAGGGCAGGTGGGGATGAGAAATGCACAGGTGAAGGAGAGAAGGGAGAGAGGTGACTTGAGTGAGAGAGGGGAAGAAGTGCACCTCCAAGATAATAAGTGCCAACACCCCACGGCTTGACCTCTCACGAGAGTCCACTCCGCACATGTCGGTGGCAGGATCAGCTAGCAGGCCAGTCTCCAGGGGTCATCAATCACAACGCGTGACTGTCAGGTTCAGATCACCTTCCCGTTCTCATTATGACAGAGGCTTCCTCTCCTTCTCTTTCAGCTTCTCCTCGTTCCTCCATTCTTCCCTTCTGTCTGTCTGTCTTTCTTTCTGTCTTCCTTCCTTCCTTCCTTCCTTCCCCTTATTCCCTTTTTAGCCCTGATGGAGTTTAATTTCCTGTGTAACCTCACACCCTCCTACCATCGACCCATTAAGTTCTAGATGAATGGTCCTCCCTGGGATCCCGAGTTGATTAGTATGTAAAAGGAGCCTCCTGAGACACCAGAGGAAAAGGGGAAAAAATGACTTGGATGGCAGTTGTGATGACCGCGCAGGAGCCGGTGGGAGGGTTGGGATTGGCCACTGGGGTGCGACAGCTGGGCAACCGCGGCAACCGCTGCCCCCCAGGGCGCATGAGTCAAAGTGTCCCGTGATCCGTGGTGTCAGTCAGAGAAAAGTTCAGAGTTAAAGGTGCCCACAGAGCCGCTCACCTTGGCACGGTCCCAGGCCCTGCTCTCGAGGCAGGAGTTGGCAGACGTGGCGTGCCCACTTTGATCAGTGTCAAAGAGCATGGGTTGAGAGTAGAGAAGGGTACCATGTCGCAAACCGGGACAAACACAAGAGGTGACTGCCAGCGATGCAATATAGAATAGCCCTTGGGTGACAGCGGCATCTAGAGCCCCAAAGGACAGCCCAGTGAACCACACTGTTTGTGCTGCTGGCTTTGTTTCAGTAATTGACTCCAATATTCAGGGATCAACATAACCATGCCCCAAAAGCACAGGAATACAAAATGCTACCTAATCTGTGACCACTACATATCCCACGATACTGTGATATTAATATCAAAGTTCATCAAATATCTAAATTCCTACAAATATCCCAAATGATTTGCCCCTTTTAGTTTAGTATAGAATTTTGTTATGGTTTGCCTCTAGTACTCTAGTCATTCCAATTATTCTGTGTACTTTTTACAATATGGATGTTCTACAAAGTTTAAGATAACCAGAGGGTTACAGCATCGCATGTGTTTTGAAACCAAACCTGAAACGACTATCCAAACTAACAAAAATCCACAAGGGAAAAAAACAAGGATCCACCGCTCTGCCTGTTCCCATGCTTCAAGATCTGCCGTTGATCATCCGCCCCCTGGCTCTGAAGTGAACACTATCAGCACCTGCTGGTCCCCAACACTGAACTATGCTGCCATCATGTGGTTAGAACTAGTGGTGTAACACATGGACCATCGCTAACAGGTCAGCAAGCATGTGAACTACAGTATGGATCAATTGCCAAGTTTAACAATAAGTGTGAACCATAAGAGTGTTTTACTGCTTTTGCTTTCGTATTGTTCAATGAAGGAAAAGCATAATCACGCCTTGTGTGAGGATAGGACACTTTCACTTCACATCACATCAGCTCACAAGATATTTCACCTAAGATGCTTTCACATTAACTGCCTTAGATCAGGCTTGCCAGCCAGCGTTATATTGTGGCAACTGTGGGTGACATCTAAATACTGTAGAAACAATCCCAGGAGTCAAATTGTTTTTACCCACTGCAAAATTCTGGGCTGACACAGACACGATGTACATAAGGGACAATATATGGAACGCTGGTCATTTCAGGAAAAAAAACGGACTTGCTTTGCCCTGAAGGGACTTATTTTCCAGATAACGACTAGTAGCATTCCATACATTATCCCACTTATTATATGGCTATATGTCAAATCAAACAAAAAAATACTTCCACAATATGTCTCTTTACATTTATTTATTAGCGTTTAGTCATGGCTTTTGCTCAGAAACATGCTGAACCGCCAGTGTCTTTCCGTCGCTTTCACTTTTAAATGAAGTTCTACTGGAAGACGTGACCAGACTAGTTGTACTTGCAGAGTGATATGTGAATCAGAAGCACAAAACCCGTTGAGATTGACAGCTGTAACAGCGGTAATTAAATAAATATATTTGACTGTAGAACGTTGGGAAATCCCTTTCAAGTCAATGGAGCTGGCATTCTGCTAGCTATAAAAAATAATAATTTGCTGAAGTCTGAAGAGGTGAGCATCATTGGACTGCATATAAAGTTATGATAATGCTTACCTACCGAAAGACAACAGAAGCCATCTGAACTTGCTCAAAGTGAAAAGAGAGGGTGGACTAAATGAGAAGTATGGGCTAGTTAGGAAATCGTCATGGAAATAGTCTTGCCTTTGGTCATGGCATTGTTTCTGGGATTTGCTGCACCTTCATTTGGATACGGGCCCATATTCTTCACTAGTTGGTGCCGCAGAGCAAATTTTCTGATAAAGGCTCTACAACAATCTACAGCATTTATAGTATTAGTCAGTAAACAAGCTGCACTTTTCACTGTTCAAAATGGCCTAACCACTCCATTTAAAAATGCAACCTTCAATTCTAATACAACACATTCTTATCAGATTTGTCAAATTGCACCTAATGGCTCTCTAGCTGTAAGTTCAATGTGTGCAGTCAGACACTCCCGTGTTCATACACAGTACTGGCTCTGTGGATAGGACACACATTTTGGCTCAGATTGATGTGATGCTGTGTACAATCAATGTGAGGGCACAGGTTTTACCTTACGCTGTTCTTTCCTCATCACATGTTTGTCATTATCTTCCCATAGCGCATCCTCAAGTTCCTTCTGCTTGCGCGCGTCTGCGACAGCCTTGGCCTCTGCTTTTCGGGCCCGCGCAGTGGCAGACTTGGAGTTCTCACCCTGGAACTTCTTCGGCATCCCCGAGAATACTCCAGTGCTGCCAAAGACTGGAGCACAACATACACAATGCATCAGTTATTTTATAACTGCTATCAAGCATAACTACATATAGAGCAGTTTAACAGAAGAAAAGTGTACCAAATAAGGAGTGTTGAAGGTGAAACATGTCGTTTTTGCCATCTCCATGACAGGGACATTATATATATATATATATATATATATATATATATATATATATATATATATATATATATATATATATATATATATTATATACACACACACACAATTTATTTTTTTTCACTGGTGTTATATTACAGGTTACACATTACACCAAGGTTTGCTTCAAAAATGCTATATTTATATTTAATGGCATGCAGCTCAGTCTGTGCAGTACTGCGTCTGCATGTGACACATTTTAACCATTCCATACCTAAAACATTTGTTTGACAGCTGGGTCTGAGCGTTGGAATGCAAAAACATTAACTGAGAGTCAGAGCCCAATTGACCCTTCCAGAGCCACGCCCTAAAACCGCCACAGGCCAATCGTGGCTTAGCAACCCGTAACTAGGCAAGCAAGGCCTGGCAAGCTTTCAAGTTTTTGCCATGTTAACCTATGGAGACTGCATAGCCTGTGGGCCATTAAGGGCATTTATTTGGATGTGTGGTGCCCCCAAACACGTGAAATCACGGTGAAATAACATGTTGAACTATAAAGACATGATATAGTTTGAAATACGTATTTTTCTAACTTTAAATTTTGCATGTTGCGTGATATTTCCATAACCGCGAGATACGTTTCACGATGGCGGCAAAAAGTTCTTAACAGACATTCAACGAGACGTATGTATAGCCCGTCAGCAATTCTGTCTAAAATAATACCTATTTGAAGTACCAATCATGTTATGTTGTCAAATATTGACGTTATGGAAGTATAGCTTAAAACGTTATGCTAGTTTTGTCCCCCGCCCGTTTCATTCGTACTAGCCTGGAGGAACCATCGAAAACAACGCGTACGTTCGACCTTTGCTTAAATAACTCATGAACGGTTTTGTTCAGAGCTGAAAATGCAACTGTAGTTGACAGAGGACAGATGTAGCTCGCTAGTGACCAAATATGAGCTTTCAGTGTGGTGCGATGTCTTTGTAAATTACATTTGTTTAAAAAATCCCGTGTCTCCTCCATTGTAATAGACGGGCAAGGTGCGAAAGTTTGACAGGCGTAGCAACAGTAACTATGGAGGGCGGGACTTCTGGAAGGGTCAATTGTTTATTCGGTGGCAAGCAAGGCATCAGAGAAATGACGCTGGCACAGCATTTCTGAAACCAGACTGCTAGCTTGTTTTCCAAACGTTTAGTCACTGTAAATTCTATTTTGACATGACGACACGAGTTAGATAAATCGTGTAAAAGTGTTCAGGGCAAACACACCGTAACCGGTGTCTTACAAATGGAGTCAGAGTTAGTATAACACTGACTACAACGGTAAATTCATGTTAAACATTGTTACAGTTCGCAGTCTATCTTGATATGAATTTGGGCATGAACCATATCTATATCTATGGGCATGGGCAATATGTGTTTCGTGCAAAAAGGTAAGTGTAACTATCGCACACTGCTCTGCATGTCACACTAATTAACAGGTTCTTGAGAGTTAGATACGTTTAGTTAGAAACAAATGAGACATACGAAGTTCATAAGACACACAGTGGCTTGTCATTCCTCAAGCTAACGTTAGCTTAAAAATCCTAAACAGTTTCAAATGACTAGCAGCTAGCTGGGATGTATTGCTGACATTGGTGATCGTAGCACTGGCTAGCTAGCTATCAAGTGTAAGCATGTGATTTCATTTTGCTAACTTGAAAGGCGTCAGACATTCTGTATCTAGAGACTTGTTGATCATTAACGGAACATCAAACAGCTATTTATTCGCTAGCCCAGATAACCAGAGACAATGTACAGAACTGATATGATTACAGTCTCATTTTTGCGCTAGCCAACTAGCAATGATAGCCTTTGAAAATGCTCCATGGAATAGCTGTAACGTTAGCTTCAACACTGGCTAGTTACCTCGTCGTATTCCACCCTGAGAAATGCTGATTAGCTAGTAGGTGTACAAATGGTCTGTCTGTGGGTAAAATACTGGATACACTTACACGAGAGTAACACAGAGAGAGATATTTTTTATGCACTTACCTCAGCTGTTTTCGCTCCTGTATGAGCCTCCTCCAATGTAACGTTACCAGCCTGTGCTCTGCTGTAGCATAGCCTGTAATGTTAGCTGTTCAGCAGCAGACAGCAGTCGACGGCAGTTTGTTTGGGTCCTTCGTGTCAAATGACCATTTTTAATGACGCGACATCATAACAGAGCCACCAGAGAATGTCCAATATGGGATTCTGGAGGCACTCACATTCATTTATGACATTTCACTATCTACATGAGGTTATACATTTGTCTGTTTATCTATCCTCTAATGTGTTTATAATATTATTTTAAAGAGAATGGTCGATTGCTGGCTGCTGAACCCCAACATATGCCCTGGCAGGCATTATCTTCAGAAGAGTGCCTCAAATACTACATTTCTTGTTCATTTATATGAAATGGCATATGAACACGTAGGACCACATAAAGACATTCCAAAGCACATCAGCAATAATATAATGTTAATGTGTACAGGCAGAGGGAAAGACTTTACGACCACTTATTTACTTCATGACGTCACTGACTAGGAAAATACTGCAACGAGATGGAGTCTTCCCGTGAGGACTTCCAGATGAACAATGCTAGCAGTCAGTCAGGGTCCAGTGCATGTAATAGTCATAGCAAAAGACTGAAAGAACTGGAAAACGTTGTTTTGCAAACCAGTTTAAATAACATACGAATGGAGCCCGAAGAAGTATCGACGCTGGACAGAGTCGATGACCAAGACTGCCACGGCAGCGAATGTTTGAACGGTTTGCCTCATGTTGCTTCAGATGTTTCGTCAACAGAGACGGCCGACCAGCCAGCACCACCACCAGAGTGTGACCTGGACGAGACCAAGATGAAAGAGGAAGAAAGGACCCTTACGGACCACCTTAACAAGCGTCTTTTGATGTCCTTTCTGGATAAACTGAACCAAGCTGCCGTCGGTCTTCCGGGAATCCAACGGTTGGACTGTGCAGTCGCAGGGGAGGATGATTCAAACCGGGCCACGGATGAATGGTGACACGCCATTTACTCACAAGGCCTGGGTCCAATATAGGCCATACATGTAATCAACAATAATACACGCCAAGAGCATAAGACAAATCTTATCTACGTCATTCAGTCTTGGTGTCCTCCTTTGTAAGGGGTCTTTGGCGTGTAGGCTATGTCTTGTCAAGGCAACTATTTGTCCAACCTTAGGCTACAGGCCCCGAGGTTGCAAAAGATGCCACGCCGAGGCCTACAATCGAATCAATTCGTTTGTGCATTTATTCTCAATTATTTCTCACTTTACCGGTCAGTGATCGACAATGTCTGAACCTGTCGTTTAATTAGGCTATTTGCTCTGGGAAAGTTTCCCCACCATTATCGGACTACTCACTGAGGCTATTGAGGTGTATCTGAGTAACATAGCCTACTTCTACAGCTGTGTATTCATTAAACTTCGAAAGACATCCAGGCATCTTCGTGTCATTTTTCATTATGATGCATCGTCGTGTTCTGGAGGAACAAAAAGACTGATTAAACTCTGATCATCATGGAGATAATCTCAAGGGGATAATAATCCAAGGGATCCCACAGGTCATAGTGTTTCGAGCCTATTCCAGACATGAAAGTCAGGGAAATTATCATATTGGAATATCAGGGAATGTTGTTGCGCTTGCCAAAATACATTAATACAAATATATTTACATGCAAAGTTGGTGTAGGCCTATCTGGTTATAGGTTACTGCTTGCTTGAGTGGTTGTGGTTAGCCCGGCTTTGTTTATTCAATGCCCATTTACTCTTCTGCTCTAAAAAAAAGTAAAAGACTCTTGAATTCTACAGGGCTGCTCTGAGACCTTGGTCATATTGCACCATGGTTATGGAAATTCAGTTTTTTATTTTTGTCAGGGAAAATTTTAAGTCATATGACTTAAACAAGTTAAACTTCATGGAATTTTACATATTTTGACTCGAGTGGGAACCCTGTAAATAAGAAGTACAAAATAAACTAGTATGTGATTCATTACGGCTGTCCTTCTCGAATTTCAAACACAATTCAAGAGACTGCCTTTATTGCATTGCACAACATTGCCTTGCTAATCAGTTTATTACTACACATTTCACAGGTGAAACGCTAGCATTTAATATGAGAGTGCAAGAATTGTTAACAGTTCCATGGTAGGCTAATGATTTCAAGGGGTGTTGGGGTTCCAGGGTGAAAGAGCTGGCGTGGTTGTTGTAAGCATGGTTGTAAGTTGTGGTGAACCGCCATTAAACAGAGAGCTTGTTCTCTCATCCAAAAGAGTAGGCCGTATCAGTATATCCTTTGTGAGCCTTACTCAGACGCTACAGCATTCACCACAACTTACAACAACCACGCCAAATCTTTCACCCCGGAACCTCAACACCACAACAAGTCATTGCCATAGTAACTTAATCAATTCTCGCATTTTCATATTAAATGCTACACTACCACCTCATGGTTGGCCGGGACATTTTCTGTTTTAAGAGGCCTGTTACAAATACACTCTTAGATATCAATGGGGAGAATGGCATTGATGAAATTAATTAAAACACATGGGTAACATGGGTATGAATATCCAAAACAAATCTGGTCACATAGGACAGAGAGAACATAATATTTAAATAGCAGAAATGCAGTTTGTTGCTGTCTGTCTGTTTCCTGTACAGTGAGGTTGATGTAACACTTCTCTAATAATAATAATAATAATAAAAAATAATAATACATTTTATTTATATTGCGCTTTACATCAAATAAATGATCTCAAAGTGCTACAATGCATACACACATACACACACAACAGGATAAAAGTAGCACCATTAAAGCACTCTAAAAAAGTATGGAGTTGCAGGGGGATAAAGGATGGACATTCAGTTCAACCAGTCAGAGCAAAATGACAGAACACTTCACTAATAAGCATGTCTTTATGGTGCGCTCATGAGCAACTGAAGTGGGAGAATATACACTATAGTCTACTGCCAAAAGTATTGGGTCACCTGCCTTGACTCACGTATGAACTTCAGTCACATCCCATTCTTAATCCATAGGGTTTAATATGATGTTGGTCCACTCTTCTGGGAAGAGTTTACAGTAGAAGTGTGCTCATGGGAAATTTTGATCATTATTCCAGCAGCACATTCATCACATCACAGGTCAACTGATGTTGGACAAGGAGACTGGCTCTCAGTTTCCACTCATCCCAAAGGTGCTCTATTGGGTTGAGGTCAGGACTCTGTGCAGGCCAGTCATGTTCATCTACACCAAACTCTCATCCATGTCTTTATGGACCTTGCTTTGTGCACTGGCGCACAGTCATGTTGGAACAGAAAGGGGCCATCCCCAAACCGGGCTTGGCCCCTTAGTTCCAGTGAAAGGAACTCTGAATTCTTCAGCATTAACCAAGACATTTTTGACAATTTTTTTGTGGAAACAGTTTGGGGATGGCCATCTGTTCTAACATGTGGAACACTTCCTGTTCCAACCTGTGGAAGCTGTGAAGTTGTTATAGCTGCAAAGGGTGGACCAACGTCATATTAAACCCTATGGATTAAGAATGGGATGTCACTTAAGTTCATATGCGTGTCAAGGCAAGTGACCCAATACTTTTGGCAATATAGTGTAGTTTAGCGGGGGTATGTCACGCCTGAACTGGGGACTTACCACTTAGAAGTTAGAGCTGCAGGAGAATGTTTTGACGTTGTTGAATATAGGCCTACTGAAAGATTTTAAAAATTTACTTGTTCCATGCCCAAATAAGTCACTTCATTGTTTATTTATGTTACTCATTAGCACAGGTGAATGTGATATTGAACACTCCCAGAGTATTGAGTAACTACTGTATGTGATGTTAGGTTTCTGGCTAGCTATAGCCTATAACCCTATGAACATTAGAAACATCTGTTGTTGTCAAGTGAACAACTCTCAGTTTGGAAGTATTGAGTTCCAAAGTGGGAACGTTCCCACTTCCCAGCCGCATGAGCACACAACTGTATTCAGCATTTTGAGAAGACATCACTGTTTTGACATCTGCTATTTGTTGGACACTCGTAAATTGAAATATCTATGGTATAGAATTAGACTGAGATCAAAAAACTGAAAATCAATGTTAAATTTATTTATTACAAGGGACAGGTTAAATATCCTAAATGGAATGATGATGGAATCAAAGCGTAAGTTCCGAAGAATGACTCTGTTGACAGTTCCAAAGAATCCTCCCACTGTCCAAAGGAGGAAACAGAGGAAGGCCAAAAAAGACCCACAGTGAGCAACACCTGCAGGCAGAGCAGGCATTTCCCATTCACCACCCAGTGCCTAAGCAGGGTTGGGACAAATCAGGATGCTTCCAGACTGGGGCAACTCACCCTGTCTAGACATCAGTGTGTTCCTCAGATCTGACAGGGAAAGACAGGAACAAGTGTTTTATGAACCACTTCCACCAATTAAACCCAAGTTTGAGCCAAAGGAAGTTATTAACATTCCTGAGACCACTGAACTTGGACCATACGAAACACTGGCCATGCTGGGACAAAGGTTTAAAAAGGCATTAATCAAGCTAGGGCCCATCAAATCTAGCAAGACTGACCCTGACACAGACATCAAGCTCTTCTGCAAGGCATATGCGAAGAAGAAAACTGTCTGTGTAAACACCTCTTGCCTCTAAAGTAACTCAGGTCAAATGAGGCTGCATCGAAACGAGTCCTGAGTCTGAGGAGAAATTCAGTGGCTTCAAAGACAAAATGATTTGAAGGCTCTGAGATGGAGATGGAGGAAGCCTGAGGATAAGCACACACACACAGAGGCAGAGAGAGAGTAAGAATAGTTTGATAAAAAAAAAATATTGAACTCTATTTCACTGTCCTCCTGTTTTAATTTCGTCACAACTTTATATAATTTGATAATGACATTGGCAAAAGAATGGCATTAATCCTGATACCTTGGTCCTGTAAGAACTGCTATTAGTAAGCACAGCAGTAGGCCTATCATACTATGAAACTGACTGATCATCAAATTGTATCAACACAACTTGACTTGTGTGTAGTTTGTTTCAGTTTTAGCATGAGCCTGTCACCTGGTCACAGGGACAAGATGAAGTTCTATTCACAGAATAAATATCTGCTTCATCAATTTTGAACCCTGAAGAACTTATGTTCCTTGTCAGTGTCTGCAAATCATCCCACACTTGCAAGCTGACAAGTGAACTCCTCTCAATCATGACAGTTTGTAGTAATTTGAAATATCAGTTGATGAAAGTTGATACTTTTGGAAGAAAATGCAGAAGGCCCTTGTATTGTGATTGTAGATATGGCTTTTAGTTTCCAAAACATGACAGGTCACTCAACAGAGGTGAAATAGTAAATGAATAGTGACATTTGTGAGCTTGTAAGACATAAAGTTATTTTTTTAAGTGTTTAGTGAACATGAACACACCAGGCAGTAATGCAGCATCTGCAGTGAAAGATAGTATCTTTATTTTTTGTTCTCACAAAAATAAACATTCATGTAACAAATAAAGTATGCACAATGACTTCATGAAATACAGCCTACTGTACATACTGTACAAAAGTAACAACATAACATTTAGTAACTTAACCAACAAAATCTAGTGAAGAGTATTAGGACCGTTAATAAAAATATGTCCTCTTGTTGCATGAGATTTTTATGGAAGCTTGTTATTGCCACCACTTTAAAAAGACAACCACAAACCGCAAAACCACAAAAGTAAAAATTCTTAGATAGATCTAAGCCAAGATTTTGATCAGTCAGAATTTTGAGATGTAAAGTGAAAATGTTAAGATACAAAATCAATATTTTGCATCTCAAATTTCAATAAAATGTTGACGTATAGGCCTACTAAGTCAACATTTTGAAATACAAAGTCAAACATTTGAAAGAGTGCTATAATAAACATTTAAATCTTCAAAATGATTAGGACTGCCCTTCAAAGGAACGCCTCTTCATCAACCTTCAAGCCATCAATAGGTCTGAGGTGAGTAATCTGAGGAGTCTGAATGATCATTTTGGCCTGTGGTGAAATCAAAATGATAGTTTTTAAATTTAGTACAGTAGGGGAATTATGCAGTGTTGATTACTCTCTAGTCTGTGATGTGACACTGACAACCTTTGGCCTGCTATTCTGCCCTATATTCTTTATAAATGTCATCCATAACAGAATCTAAAATTACTGTAGTAAAAGTAAAAGCACTTCTTTATTTGTAGGTGACTATATTATCACTGTTCATATGATCTCAGTATAGAGGAGATAGCTACTGGGTTATTATATGATATTTACCTCAATGGTCTTATTCTCTAGATCCCAAAAGAGTAACCCTGGACTGATGGTATTCCTTTTGGTTGGCCCTGTGAAATGTAACAAATTACCAAGATTAGAATTCTTCGCAATAAACTTGTAGGCAATGTTATGTTGGATTTATGATCAGTGCTACAGTATGTCTAAGACCAAAGTGAGAGTTCTCATAGTGCTTATAGTTTATATCCTCCTCTATGGCAGTGTGACCTCACCTGTTGCGTAGCTAACTGCAACTCCAACCAAAACAACAACAGTTGTTGCCAAGGCCCCAAAATATAGGTAGGACATTGAATAGAAGTCGTGCACACCTCCAGAACTGTGAACAGACACACAGATTGAATTTGCACACATAACCTAATATCCTTAGGCTATATGACCTTCTTTGAAGTTCTTTAAACTAATGTTATTTTGAAGGGGAAAAAAATAAATTAACAGAGCCTTCTTGAAGAAATAAAGAGCCGATTTGGAAGATATATGGACCTATTTTGTAATCAATTTTGGACTGAATATCTTTTTTTTGACTATCATGCGCTGCTGTTATATCCAGATTGTATGACAGTCGGTACCTCGACTCACTGTGCTGTTGCTTGCTCTGGTGCCTTACCCATAAGGTTCAGAGTAGAGTGGTGGCCTGGTGTAGTAAATGCCTCCTGTCAGGCTGTTATTGTCTGTTGTATTAATGGACAAACAGTGTTCTGCGGAGGCTGGCAGAACTCCCATCATTTGTGGTGTAGGGGGATAAAGAGTAGATCCAATTGCAAGCCATACAGAAATGCCGAATCCCACAGCTACACCAGCAAATACTCCCTGTGTAAAGCATCACAGGGGCATTAAGTGAAAGTAGGAGTACATTTGGAGAAAACATGATGGAGGCCCAGCTTTGTGTGTTAACAAACACATCAAATCAGGTTTGAACTGTGTATTTAGCAGAAAACCTTGGGGTGTCAATGGGTTTCAGTCAGCGGATACTCACTGTCCTGTTTGTTGCTGGTACAAACATTCCCAGTATAAATGCACCGAGTAGGGGACCACTGACCACCCCCATGATGGTAAAAGACCCCTACAGCAGAATAGAATAAAAGTGAAGACAGGGATCAAGAAGAGAAAGAAATTATTTACAAATGCTCTCGATATACAAAGCTGCAGGCAAACTTGAAGGCAAATATACAAGGCGCAAATATTAATCTTCATGAGAACGAACTAACATACCTGAAGAACTCCCCATTCAAGTAGAGAAGAAAGTGCAGCAACAGTGATGCAGGCAAGGCCATAGAATAGAGCTGCAACACGCAACGATGAACGTTTATTTAACTGAAAACAAACAATATTAAGATGGCTCATGTGACACTGGACATTTTATCGTATTACAAGCTTAAAGCATTTACAACATGTGTGTTTTGATGACAGAGGCTCAAAGCAAACCCACACAATGCCTTGGAGATCAAAACCAGTCCTCTCTGGGATGTGTTGGCCAAACGTGACTTCAGCAAGTCCTCCATAGTCACAGCAGCCATGGCATTTATGCTGGTTGAGACAGTACTAAGGGAAATGAAAGCAAGCAACATCCTTACGATGTACTGTACTGCCAACATCATGTGATGGACCTGTCTATGTGATGCATGCATGGATTAGGCAAATACCTGAGTGTCCCGCTGTATGCACATGCTAAGAAGAGGCCAGGAAAGCCAGGAAGGTCTCTAAAAATATCCAGGACTAAATAGGGCATGTACTGTTCCAAAACAGAAAAGAGCATCCATGACTTGATTATGATAGGGATAATACACATAGGCTACACCGTCCCAGATCTGTCAACTGGTTGCATGATGCAGGCAAACATGGTGATGAAGTTTATAAATCAATAATAATATTCTCTTATGCCAATAATCAATCTCGCTATCATGTATCCTGGAGATATTAATTAGAATAACCATCATTAGATTGATTACCTGATCAGGTGTGGATATGTGACCAGCTTCCAGAGGGTCACAGGTTGAATAGAGAGCAAACATGGTAATTCCACAAAGGGCAGCAGTACCCACCACCAACCACAGGCCCAGCTGGTTGACGAACAAGGCCCTGCAGACACAGACGAAGAAACATGCAAGATGCAGGAGAAGTGATGCAGCCATTATAGAAAAGTCCTTTTAATAACATGAGTTGTAATTGGTCATTTAAATCATTTAACAGGTCAGTGATATGACCTCATAGTGCTTAAGACATACCATTGTGCTTCCCGTTCACTTTTGCATGAGATATAGCGCTGCACCTGTGCTTGGTTCACTCCATACATGGAGAGCCACACCAGTGTACCCCCAACCAAGAAACTCCAGATGGTGTAGCGCTTCCGTGGGTCTACATCAAAACTTAAAAGAACACACTATTAGCCATTTTCTTTAAGGTACCTGCAAATTACTGTATACATGTCTTTACTGGTAGCATGGCAACTCATTTAATTTAAGGTGGTACAGTTTGTGTGTATCGAACATATTCAAATCGCTTTGATTGGGTCAACCCTCACTTTGTTGATACGCTCACTCTCGTGTCTTTAGTCTTATTAATGATTCAAATGTATACTCACAGCTGTAAGTTTGGGTGACACAAATAAACACACGTCATCCCATTTGCTATGACTGTGGATGGAGGAAACCCTACTCTTTTCTCTAAAATGTAGAAAACACTCAAAAAAGTTTAAAGTGAAGTTAGTCGAAAGAGCTTACTCATTAAAGATGAGCCGTGAGCCATTGTTGGCAATCTCAAACACTTTGGCAGGTCCTCCCACAAGAATAGTCCCCTGGATAAAGATGGCGATGAAACCAGACAGCATGACCACAATTTGGAACACATCTGTCCAGATAACTGCCTTCATCCCACCCTGTTTCATAGAAGTACATTTTAATTAACATGTTATTGTATAAAACACCGCCATTAGATTATTGCACTTGTGCTGATACAAAACTATTCACCAGAGATTATAGCACATGGCATGGCTTGTTTATCTAACAGTGACTTCTCTAACTATGTAGATATCAACAATGTGGACAGATAACACGCTATCATAGAGACTGTTCACCCATAACAAACTGCATGAATCACTTGTTGTCACAGTATTGCCTGCATACAGTACAAGGTTGCATATTGTGTATACAATCTTCAGACTGGCGAAGAGCCTTTAGCAATGGCATCCAGGCCTGACTG
This sequence comes from Sardina pilchardus, assembly GCF_963854185.1. Taxonomy (NCBI): domain Eukaryota; kingdom Metazoa; phylum Chordata; class Actinopteri; order Clupeiformes; family Clupeidae; genus Sardina; species Sardina pilchardus. Next base: position 5,720,913 of record NC_085008.1, read on the forward strand.
CCTCTATCTCTTGTCATGAAACTCCTTCCAGAAGCTACAGTAGATGCATCTAAAAAATTTGAATTTCGTGGAAAAGTCTAAATTTTCCTGTAATTTCTAAGACTGAAACTCTCGTATAATCATAGATTCAAAATACATGAAGTGAAATATGTCAAGCTTTTTTGTTGTCATTTTAGTCTTGATTATTCTAATCTTGATGAAAATCTAGAATCAAAATATTTGAATAAAAATATATTATACAACTGACCTGATACGAGCTCTTATCAGCTAATTTAGTCAAAACACTATGGTTTCCTCAGCCTTTAATCTCTCTGTCTGGGCAGGTCAATTGACTTTTCCATGATATTCTCTGAGATATATTTTTAGATGCACATACATTACTGTCAGGATACAGGCAACGCATCTCACCTCATTCTAACTGAATTACAGTAACATAAACATTAGTCTGAGACATATCCAGTGATATTTCATAAGTGATACACGTGTGATTCTTGTGAGTGGATTTACTATGGTGGTGTAGGCAGTGCAGACGAATCCAGTAGAGAACAGGGAAGCCCACATGTTTAACCCAGTGGCTGAAACAAAAAAAGAGTTATCAGCCTGTCATTGACCAATAAAAAATAGGTGTTATTTATTAACCATTCGAAAAGGAAATAGACATCCTTTTCTTTTAAAAAAAATGAGTCAGACTTTCCCCACATCATTTTGAACAATGTTGCATGACTTGATTCTGTCTATTACCTTGATTCAAAATAAGGGCAGGTGCGTAGATAACAACACCTGTGTAGAGAAGCTGGAAAAAAGGGGACTATGATTAATACATTTTTACTCATGCCATTAACTACTTTTACTCATGGCATGGGTAATTTCGAATCAAACAGTTTGCTTCCTGTTTACTGTTAACTCGACTGTGTGAAGGACAGCATGACATGTAAACCCATTTTTCCTTTATCCTGTAGGAGTATGCTATATTGTGACCAACTTGAGTGTTACATCCAACTTTAGAATCCCCTCTGGACACGTCTGAAGTTGAAAAAAAATAGGGAATGAGGGAGCCAAAATTATTAAAACCATTTGACATGAGGATTCATGTAAGGGATAATATTCACTGAGGTGTCTTGATATGCGGAGATGGCGGAGGAGACGGAGGCAAAGGCCTCCCCAATGCAAAACAGACTGGAGTTTTTTCAAGTTCATTAATTCCATTTATTCCACTGCTCGGTTGAGTTCCCCATTGTTCTGCGTTCTATAAGGGTGTGCATTAACTTTGAATAACCGCACGGCTATGAAGTAGTTCCATTGTTTTTGACCGTATTACACTTGAATATTAATTCGCCAAACTTGTTGTGAAGTTTAAATGCACTGTCACGTTACATACAAGCTGTAAAATACAGACGTTCAGATCATAGTAACGTTTAGCATATGACAGAGGTGTCATTTAGCTAGTTAGGTGGCAGTAGGCTAAGAAAAATAGCAATCTTTCAAAGTTAACGTTGATCAGAATCTTGGGATATGCCAGCTTGACAACACCGCCGTCATGTCATCCGGCACAAGCTTCCTTGGTACACTGCTGTCATAGGTATTACGGTTCCCCATTGACTCCCATTGATTCTGACTGACCATTTCGAAGGAAAACGTCAACTATGTGCTGAAACAAACGCCGCTGACATATGATAGTAACCATTTCACTTTGATAATAACCTACATATTTGTCCGACATAATACAGCAAGAATTGCGAAATTTTATCGACGCAACGTGGAGAAACTTAAGGGAGAACAAAAACATTCCACCCGTGACGCATGTTCAATGTAATTCCCCATTGACCCTCGGTCACGAAAAATGGCAGCCGTTATTTCTTCAATGTCAGAGTAATGACATTCAAAATGGTACCTTAAGAATACACCACCATTCATAAAGTAACGAAGTATGAAAAAAAAAACACAATTTATCACATGGATCACCCAAACGACTTTAAGCAGATTGTCAAGGCGCAGCTCAAAAAACGGTAAGAAATGGGTGTTAAATATTCCATGACCACTAGATGGCAGCATGACACAACAAATAAAGCGCGCTGCCAAATGAAGGACGGTGCTCCTGCACTTCGGGCCTAAAAGCGGGTGTATTGTATGACCACCAGATGACGCAATTTCACCGAACCTCGGCCCTCATAGCTGAAGCACAGGTTCTTATATATATGTATTATATATATATATATATATATATATATATATATATATACACGTGTGTGTGTGTGTGTGTGTGTGTTATCTCTCTCTCTCTCTCTCTCTCTCTCTCTCTCTCTCTCTCTCTCTCTCTCTCTCTCTCTCTCTCTCTCTCTCTCTCTCTATATATATATATATATATATATATGTATGTGTAGCAATACAGAAATAAACATAAAGATCAGGTGTATTCGTCTTTACTGAACTGATTATATATATATATATATATATATATATATATATATATATCTCAATACATAAATAAACATCAGGTTTCTTCATCTTTACTGATCTGATGTTATTGCTGTATGTAAACACACTTGTGGTGCTACAGTCATATGTCTGTGTGTGTGTGTGTGTGTGTGTGTGTGTGTGTGTGTGTGTGTGTGTATTATATATATATATATATATATATATACATAAATAAACATATCAGGTTTCTTCATCTTTACTGAACTGATGTTATTGCTGTATGTAAACACACTTGTGGTGCTACAGTCATATGTCTCTGTGTGTGTGTGTGTGTGTGTGTGTATTATATATATATATATATATATATATATATATATATATATATATATATATATATATATAATACACACACACACACAAAATACATAAATAAACATATCAGGTTTCTTCATCTTTACTGAACTGATGTTATTGCTGTATGTAAACACACTTGTGGTGCTACAGTCATATATATGTATGTGTGTGTGTGTGTGTGTGTGTGTGTGTGTGTGTGTGTGTGTGTGTGTGTGTGTGTGTGTTCAGGTTTCTTCATCCTTACTGAATTGATGTTATTGCTGTATGTAACTTCGTCCAATAATACAGACTTCGGCCAATACTACAGACACTACTACAGACATACATACTACAGACAATACTAGTGTAATACTTGTGAAATCCACTAGCCTACTATGTATACATAGTTTCAAAAGGCAATGGATAAACTTACTCAGATTGTGTGGGTCTTGCTACAAGGTCACACCTCCTGGGATTGTTCTGTTGGAGATTGTGGTCACATCTGGCAAAAAATGTGGGGCTGGACCTCTGACATCTCTTGTAGGCTATAAGTAATAACTACACTGTTGGCTCACAGAATTGCAGACGTGGTGAATCTTACATGATCTATTTCTCTCTTCATGGTGTGACTACCCTACTTCAACGGAATTCAGCCAAATGCTACTACCTATAGCTTAAAGGTATGCTTATTTGCATGTATAGGCTTGAACATAATTTGAGCCTTTTTATTATGCAATGCCATATTGGCATGATAGTGTTTGGAATAGTAGCCTAATTGTGTGCAAAGTTGTCAGATGTAAACCGTCAACAGTATGATGCATGATGCTTGCATGACAAATACTTCACAAAGCAACAGTAATGATTTGAGTGACATTATGAGTGATGAGAATGAGTTTTCCATTTACTCTTGTAGGCTATTTGTATGATGCTTGCATGAGGTGAACATCTTCGCGTCGGGCCGTATCACCGTCTAGAACGTGCATTAACTTTGAATAACCGCACGGCGTGTCGTCCATTATCCCGTACTTATCTCCCTCAACCTGCTACCTTTGAAGTAGTTCCCGTAGCACACTTGAATATTAATTCGCCAAACTCGTTGCGAAGTTTAAATTAACTGTCACGTTGCATCCAAGCTGAAATACAGACGTGCAGAACCATAGTAACATTGTAGCATATGACGGAGGTGGATTGTAGCTAGTTGGATGTCATGTAGGATATAAAAGTAGCGATCTTTCAAAGTTAAAGTTAATCAGAATCCTGGGATATGGCCGCTTGACAACGGTAGAGATAGAACTAACGACTGGCTTTTGGCCGTAGCAACCAGCCATTTAGAACTAACGACTGGCCTTTGGCCATAGCAACCATCCATTTTAGAACTAGTGACGGCAGTTTTGTCCTGCAAGTAGAAAGTTGATATGTGGCGGAAAGTAGTCCCACAGTCAAGACAGTTTTAGCGATGTTAACGGACGCAACGGTGGAATAAATGTATGTTCTAAATATACAGGTTATGAATACAAACGGGAGATAAGCGGGATAACGGCCTTCGAGGTCGACCGGTTCGATGGAAATAATGGCACGGCGGAGGTAACTCCGTCTCCGTGCTTCGCACGTCGCCGGAGTTCTAGACCTCCACCTAGCCATTATTTCCATCGAACCGGTCACCTCGTCGGCCGTTATCCCTTACATATCGGGACACCTTCCAGAATGTTATTCTGTTTCTCCCTGGCTATGATGCTGATCTTGCAGGCAATAGGAATGCATTTACAGCACAAAAAGGGAAATAGTTCAATTGAGGAGGCTGATCTGTCCAATTTGTTGTACTTTCATTGGTTACAGAAAATGATGGTGGGTAGTTTGTTTCTTTTAAAAGTTGGAATGGCACCAACATTGTGTGGGTATTTTTGTATTTTCAAATGAGTAATTACTTTATTTTTATTAAATACAGTTTTTTTTCACATCAGTGTTTTGTGAGCCAACATTTGTAGTTCGTCTCAAAATCATTTTTGATGTATTTGTGCCCATCTCTGCTTGTAAGTAATCCCTTTATACCACATTGTCATAAAACTCGCTCTGTGGATTACCATGAATTCACTATGGAGCTTAAAACATAATAAAACATACAATACAATAAAGTGTATTAACCTGTTCTCTAGAGGGTCATGTTAATGTGTAACGCAAGTGTGAAGACGTGTGCTGTTTGGCAAGAGTGTCTTACTGTCGCAATAAGAAACTGCACACTCCCCAGCAGCTGCATGCCTCTGCCAAATCTCTGTCGGAGATACTGTGACAGGAACAGATGGTCAGAACACAAGGAATGTGTAGGACTTCTCCACATTTTCATCACATGAAAGAGCCTCTTTGTCACTGGTCACTCTTCACCTCCACATTACGCCTGTTGCAGCGGTGATAATCGGACCCTATGTTTGATATAAAAGACCTCCGCAAACATTTGTGAGGAATTTTCTCACACATGCCCTCCGCACCTGTCTCTCTGGAGGGGCTATTTTTAATGCTTTAATGCTACACATGTTTCTTTTGTTGTTGTTTTTTTTCTGGCGAGATGGAAACAAACCTGATTGGTGCTGGTGATCTTGAGACGGTAGAGGACAGGGACGAAGAAGAGGGCAGTGATGATGGAGTTGATGCTTTGCCCAACGCACATGTAGAGGAACTTCAGTCCATGCCGGTAGGCCTCGGACGGCACGCCTAACACTTGGACAGCTGACATGAAGCTAGCGCACAGCGAGAGCCCAACCGGCACCGCGCTCATGCCCCTTCCACCTGTGAAGAAGTCGTCCACGTTGGTCTGACGGGGGGCCTTCTTCAGGGCTTGGTAGAGCCCGACACTCAGTGAGACGGCCAGCATGGCAGCAAAAACAGCATAATCGGCAATGGAGAAGCCAGGCCTCTTCATACCACTGCCAACTGAACTTTCCATCATAAGCCTCTTTGAAAGAGCCTTGGTATATAACAGCCCTTCGGTTCCGGCTTATACCTGATGCAAAATAAACAAGTTGCAACATTCCATTAATGGTTGGCCAATTGCTATTTGCGAGAAACATATCTTCATGTGTGCTTCAACTGAAAATATGAAAAACACAAATTGTGAAAAAATACACCATGCATCATTTGCCAGAGCAGAGAGAAACATACACCACCATCCCTATTTTACAGTGTGTGTGTGTGTGTGTGTGTGTGTGTGTGTGTGTGTGTGTGTGTGTGTTAGTGCGTGCATGTGTGCACGTGTGTGTGTGAGTGAAATGCATATGTACTTTCTTTTAAATGTTTGAGATGTGTGCCTTGCTCAGTGCAGCTTGTTTGTCTGGGGGGATAGCAGTGTATTCACCGCTTGCTAGTATGAAGTTAGAACTCGTCACCTTTACAATGGCACTTGACCATAATAATCAGGCCATGTTTGATATGAAAGACTTCAACAAGAACAGAATAAACACCTCTTTAGTGGCATTTGCTTGTTGCTCTGGCAAGGTGACCCAGAGAAAACCTTAAGTTTAAAATAGCGCATAATGCTCAGTCAATCTTCCCTGAAAAACATTATAGAACAGTTCATTCCTATGGATATGAAGTATGTAATTCAAGGTTATTTAACCATGTAGAAACCTAAATGAAAGAGATTCATGATAACCAGTTTATTTATTAATTAATGTAGGCTATTTTTTTCCTAAATGACACTTATCCTATAGTCTATGTAATGTAAAAGAACCCCAATATTAACATGGGCAGAGCAGTCAAAGCCTATTTAACATGTTTAATACAATTATCTTCACTCCAGGCCTATACCAGGTTGGGACATTTCTTACAGATAATGAGCATCTATTTTAACGAATGTAGTCACGCATGTGCAAGTTACAAACAAATCTCAAGCCTTAAACATAAAGTCTCAAGTCACTGTGGTGAAAATCAATCAAGTGGAATCCTTGATATAAGTCAAGTATTTCAAGTCAACTGTTCAAGGTAAGCAAGTCACAAGTCAAGTCGTGCAAAAATATTGATGATCTACAGTTTCTAAAACCGAAGATTCACGCACGTCACTCACAGACGTCAAGTGTTTTCTTCATCAATTGGTCGTCTTTCTTTCCTGATTTATGTAGATTTTGCTTTCCAATAGTCTCAATAGTCTGGTTTTTTTTTCAGTTTGCTTGAACGCATACTGTAGGCCTATTTTGTTAAGCAATAGCCTAATAGCATAAAAAAAGCTGTAGCTTCAAGTGATTTCAGAACAGGGACTTTACAGTGGCAGTACACGAAGCAGAGAAAACGGAATTATCGCACTAAAATTCACACTGTGTAAGTCCTGTTTTCTTTTGTTTTTACCTCAGCACACACTATTATAGGCTAAGTATAATAACTAACAGGGTTCGATTATGAATGTAGATCCACTTTGAACGAGTCCCATTTAAACTGCTTGGCTTCCCTCTTCGTGTCATACTGTAGCCTAAATGCCAGGTTTTCGCGTATATTGCATGAATCACTCTGCCACTTTTCAAAAACAAAAAAAAAGACTCGAATCCACAACCTTTGCCGAATGATGCCTTCAATTTCACAAACAAGGCATCTCAGTGTTGCTTTCCAAATTGCGCAAATTCGAACTGCTGTGGAAGTGCTGCTGCTGATAGCCTCAAGTACCCTCCCTCGCAATGCTGAATGATCACACGCGCACAGCGTGCGTAAATTAGAAATGGTTTCATTGAGGTATGCTAACGAGTGACCTGTCTTTTTACAGGATGCTCACTCTGACACATACTCATACTCATACTTATACACATACACATACACACACAACCAATACTAATGCTAAAATGTTACACATTTGAACAGAATTTGTACTTGCCACGGAGACGTTTTCAACTTCTGATTTTTGATTTTCAGGTGAATATTTACCATTTTAAACCTCATAACTGGCTACAGGCCTGAATTTACCTTGTCAGAGAGATGTTGGCTCCTCACTCAGTCTCCTGTATCAAAAGGAGCTGTGAGTTCCGCAGGCTGTCCCCTGAAGTTCAAATCCACTTATGGCAAAATGGCAATTTTTGAAAATACTTAGGGCCCACTGCCATAGAATTATTAAAGAACCAAGCAGCGAAATTGGATTGGATTGCATTGGAAACTATAAGACAAAGGGAGAGCAGTGAGAGTAGGACAGACCAGATGAAACCAAGAAAAAGTGAAGAGGGAATGAGTGCTTCTCCAGGTGTAAGTGCCCATAGAGAATCAAATCAGCTGCAAGAGCATAGAGTAAATAGCTAAGCTCCACCCCACCACCCCCCACCCAAGCTCTCTCTACAAGGATGTCCAACAGTAAGTAAGACTTTCAACTGTGTCAGTCTGCAAGGCTCTTGACGCTTGGCTGCAAGAAAAAGTTATTATGTTTGTGATAATCACAATGGTGAGTTCCACGAGGTTAGCGTGTTTAAGGTACAACAGGACAGTTTCCAGAATTCCAGAACAGCACCTGCATTAGCATGTTGAGGAGGAATCAGAGGAAGTATGCTGATTAGTCAGAGGGACATCATACAGGAAATACTATCATTACTTTTTATATTGATAAATAATTGACAAAGCTCTGGGTTGTGACATACACATGTTTACACCCCCCATTTCCCTCTGAAAATAGAAAAACAGAAAAGACTTACTGTAGCTATGTGTGTTGTGTGTCTCCTACATCCTGGTGATTGTTTGATCAGCATTTCCACTGGCAATAGATATGTTTTTATCTTGTTTCAAAGTGAGAGATCTGAGATAATAGAGCAAAGAATTCATCTCTCACCATTTTCTCATGAGGAAGCAGAGCGAGGTTTAGTTGGAAGGAACCAAAGCATTCTTTCTAATACCGGTGAATAAAAATTAGCCATAGTTTTCCCAGTCATTAGATTTCAACCTTTGACCTTAAGCTTTGGTCTTTAATGTATGGGAGGAGGTTATTTCAGTTATTCTACCTGACATACATTAGGATATATAAGAATGAGTCATAGTTTTCCCAGTGATTAGATTTCAACCTTCGACCTTAAGCTTTGGTCTTTAGTGTATGGGATAGATTGGGGAGGAGGTTTTTTCAGTTATTATACCTGACATACATTAGGATATATCAATTTGAAGCAAGGGGAGAAATCCTGCGTCCTGATGATTGGACCAAGATATGATGACCCCTCTACCTTGTATAAATCTGATCAATACAGTGGACAACACATAGACAGACAGACAGACAATTGGATCGAATTGCAACACTCTCTTTCCCCTACTGGGGCTGTGGATTAAAGGAACCGTATGTAAGATTGTGGCCAAACTGGTACTGCAGTCGCTTTCAAATTACTGTAGAGCGTTGACTCGAGGTTGCCAGCTAGGCTGCAAGTCAAGATCCAGCAGGAACGTAGACTGCTACAAGGAGCTTCCAATGGCAAGCGCTAAAATGTTGTTTTCGTCAGCATCTCAGCATAATGACAGAGAAACAGGCTCTGATAATGTACTGATAATGTTAGCAATGACGACTCGCTGTTTTTATTTCCCAAACAATTCCTTACCTTTTAAAATGGATGACCCACCTCCTCCATATACGCTAATGTAACGTAACTTTACACAAACATGCAGAACTTTGTCTGACTGTCATGAATATTTGAAATGTCCATTTACAATAAGTAAGTTAGCCAAACATATGAATCTTACAGGAGAGAATTAGCAACATTGGCGTCTATCTTCGAATTCTTCTCCGTTTTCAGCCGTCTCCATCTTTCCAAGGCATCTCCTATACAAATCCTTGTTTTATTTTGGACATTGTCACGACATATTTCGGATTCATAACGAGGTCTTTTGGGTTTCATAGCATTAAAATTGTTTTATCCGACACGTTTGTAGCTGCAGGCAGCTGGTGGAGCAGAGCTGGCAACCCAAATGCCAAAATACTACTGACTTGGTGATTAGGTAGATAGGTGGAGGGTGGCGCATCAGTCCAAAACAGACAACATCAACATCAGTTGAGGGCTGCAACTTTACTTTTAAATGTGACCCTACAAGGCAAAACCAGTCGCTTTGTGCTTAATGCTGTATTGAGAAAATTCACAATAAACAAACATACGGGCTAAAATGTTGAATTTCACGTTTTCACTTAATTTGACAGTATACGGTCTTCAGTCTACTCTTTCATATCATGAACAAATTTCACGGAAAAACATACCTTTTGACTCTTAAACTCGGTTAAGATTCAACACATTAGTCATTACCGTTATCCACGCCGTTTAAAGAGGTGATTTTCTCCTCTTCTGGTATGTCGTGACGGGAGCTTTGAATGTGGTTATCTTAGTGATAGTTTTTGCAATACCCTCGATATACACAGTGTTGGGGAGTAACGCATTACATGTAATTGAGTTACGTAATTTAATTACAAAATAAATGTAACAGTAATATATTACAGTTACTGTAGAAAAAATTGTAATTCAATTACAGGTACTTTTGAAATGTTTCAAAATTACAATTTGAATTACATCTCAATATTGTCAGCAAAACCTTGCAAAGAATATTGTATGTAAAAATAACTGTTTCCCTCCACAGCCATAGTTTGATACTGGACCTTCTGATAGGCTCTATCACGTCTACAGCGCCATCAGCGTAGGCCTACATGCCTGCCTGTAAACGTGTTATGATTATCATTATATTATCCTCAGAAAAAAATTGATGCTAATTCATGCATTGAATGCCCTTGCTGCCTTGTGCGCTTGTACAGAACTGCTCGACAGCCTGTAGACCAAGGCCGAAATCTTCGCATGGATTTGGGGACTATATATATCATTAAAAAATCGGAAAAGTAATCAAAAAGTAATCAAAAGTAATTAGTTACGTTACTCAGAAAAAGTAATTCAAATAGTTACACTACTATTACATTTTAAACAGAGTAACTTGTAACTGTAACACATTACATTTCTAAAGTAACCTTCCCAACACTCGATATGCATATCATTGGAAAGCTTAGTTTATGGCCGCTCATGTGAGCACAATAACTTCATTTGGTAAATTTTACCAAAGCGACTGGTTTCGCCTTGCAGGGTCGCAAGTGACAATATCCTGCATGCCGGACTACAGTTGTCACTTATGTTTTGAAATTAGCATGATATCTTAATGTCTATGACATATCATGAATATGCATATCTGTCTCCTAAACAGGGTCATTGCTTGAGATTACAGTAACACATCTTTCACATCCAGATGTGTTCCTCAATGCCCCTCATGCTCCATCGTTTGTGGCCAGCTGAAACTAACTAACATGGAGGCACTATTATGTCCACTGATTGAGTCCAAATACAAATTTCAATCTGCATAGCTGCTGTGCTTCGCTGTTTGGAAAAACGGACTGTTTGGTCTCCAACGGCTGAGAGTGTTCATAAAGGCCAGGGCTCTTAGGTTTTTTGGATCATTGTTTTTATACTTTTGCAGCTGGCTTATGTCTCCTGCAGTGCTGGCTCATTTCACACAGGGCTTGTTTCAAATGGTGAGCCTTGTCCATCCCAAAACAAACAATGTTGACAGTGGGCCCAGCAGTTTGCAGGCTGTCACATGTACAGTATGTTTTCATCATCAGCTTGTGCTTGGGATGGGACTTATCAAATGATTGTCCACAGCTATGGGGGTCAGTTCAGTTTGGCCATCGTTTTGTGTTGTAGTTTTTTGTTTCAATACCTCATGATCAATACAAGGGATTAATGAAGTACAATAAATGCATTTATCTGCACTGTCATCAACATTTTTGCTTTGAGCCATTACATTGATTATGACATCAGACAGTACCTTTTTTAAGATGGAGGTGCCACACGTGCACAAGATATATTAGTATTGTAGTAGTAGCCTACAGTTAAATTTGTTGGTGTTGATTGCAAAAATGATTAAGGACATGTGTAATATACATGTGTATGAGTAATACACATGTAATGTGTAATATAATGACTATAAATAAAATAGGATTCTACAATAATATGCAAGTGACTGAGAAGCCTATTTGGAAGCACCTGAGACGTAATATCAAAAACCAACAGAGGAGGGAGCTCACATCCCATCTGATGTATTCTCCATTGCATTCCGATTTATTGAATTGGTATGAGCGTATGACATATAACAGATGTATATGACAGATATAAAAGACCTGACCAGAAAGATTGAAAATGTTAGCAGGTCTTACACAGTGTGCTAAATATATTAAAACAACAATAATGCACATCAGTTCTTACAGTTAATAGCCAAGCATCAGTCAATAGCCATTTCTATCAGGCCAGTGAAAGTTAGGGTGATATTCTTGTTAGTTGGGGCCAATAGCCTTGGTCTTGAAACCATATTAATGAAATAGAATTGCATATCCATCACTGGGCATCTGAAACCTGCCCAAAATATGCTGTCTTCGTGCAAACAGCTCTCACAAAAAAAGAGAGGCAGGCTAGAACAGTTAGACTCTTGCCCTCTTGCATTTAACATTTCTGACTTTACCATTATTTTGAAAATCTCATGTCTCTATTATTTCTACGCAAATTATCAGATTTTTTTTTTTTTTTTGTCTGATATTTTACTTTTGTCTTCATTACAGGGCTCTCAAGTTGCTTAGCGATAGTTTTACCCGTTGTTCTACAGGAACTGGTGTTAAACCACAGAATGCAACATGCCACACTACACAAGAAACCACAATTTCAGCACAGAGCTATAACCTGCAGTAGTTTCACAGATCTATTACTACTTCTATAGGTCTGTGTATTTAGAAAGTACGTCAATGCGTGTTTGGGGAGGGGATTTTATGTATGTGTGAATGTGTGCAGAACAAACCACAACCTTTTACCATCACTCAGAGGAAGGGGAAATGATAACTGATGACGCCATAATGAATTGAAGAGGAACAGGCATTGTAGATACAGGAAGCCTGGTGTCAAGTAGTCTTCACAGACACATGCACGCAAATACACACAGACACAGGATATACAGAGACAAACAGAAACATGAGCATATGACGGTAAGACATCACCATTTAAACAACAGCCAATTAAAATATCAAACATATCAAATATAGCTGTTACACCAAAATGATTTCATTGTAAGATATGGGCAAAATGGTGTATTTCCGGCAGTATGTGGTGTATTTGTATGAAGAATAAACTACTTTGTTAGATCAAGCTAAATCACTTGTGTTACACTTTAATCCAGAAAAAATTCTGGTAATTGAAACAGACAAATTAATAAGTGTGTGTGTGTGAGAGAGAGAGAGAGAGAGAGAGAGAAAGAGAGAGTGTGTGTGCGTGTGTGTGTGTGCGTGTGTGTGTGTGTGTGTGTGTACTGTATGTGTGTATGTGTGTACTGTATGTGTGTGTGTGTGTGTGTGTGTGTACATACTCATGTTGTTCCCTGAGTGTATTTCCCACCATACATTTGATAAAAATCCTTTATAAATTAGAAATGTTTATTTGATGTATTGCCAAGAACGACAGTATGTCTTGGAAAGTCCCTGAGCAGGAAGTATTAAGCCTGAGACGTACTTGCACAGTATCGTAACTCCAATTTAAACAGCAATAGGGAAGGATTAATCTCATGCTGTAGGCCTAAGCAAAAAAGTGTTATTATAGAATATACATTTATACAAATTGAGACACTGAACACATATTTACATAAGCAAGATGACGCCATGTTATTGTTTACAAGACAGGAAAAGCAGGATGGTCTCTTCCTGCCTTTTCTAGCATGTACAGTATGTAACTTCTGAATGCTATGTGTTCTGAGATGTTGCAGGAAGAAGCTTTTGTTTTGTTTTGTTTACAGTGTTTCAGTTTTTTTTAATTATTATTATAATCCCTTTGACGTCTCTACATGGCTGAAAACTGTCTCCATGTGAACTTCTGAATGCTATGTGTTCTGAGATGTTGCAGGAAGAAGCTTATTTAAAAAATAAAAAAAAAGTCACCTTAAGATTCTTTATCTTTATCGTTTTTTTTTCTCTCTCTTTAATTATAATCCCTTGACATCTCTACATGGCTAAAAACTGTCTCCGTATTAGGCTTTCTAGTCTCTCTGTTACTGACTTTTTCCTGTTATTGTCCTGTTCACTGACTTAGGCCAGCGCTTCAGCTATGGACTTGAGTGAGGAGGAAACGACCCCCCTGGTGTACAGGGACAGGGGTGGCAGCCACAGGTCCAGCTGCAGGTCCGGTCTACAGGTCAACCTCCACTTCTTCCCGGTCACCAAAGCAGAGTCAACCTTCTGCATCCCCGGCGGGCAGATCTCAGCCGAGAATGTGTGCATCCAGGCAGCAAAGACATGCGGTGAGACGTGCCTGCCTTGTCCACCCCTGCTCGTTTATTTACTACTGTAGATGTCTCTTCACTGCTGAGTACACTCAATGCAAACCAATGGAAACCAAAACAGGAAGGGAAGTCTGTGATGCTGAAATGGACAGCAATGATCAGCAAACTCCCCTGCTGGTCAGAGTTATGGAAGTACATTAGGAGCTGGAAGTGTTCCTATGACTGCAACTGTGTTTGTAGTGGACAGGCAGTATTTGGCCAATTATGATTTCACCTAATATCTATACAATGCATTTGTTACATAGTGCCATTTCGCTTGCATATAGGTGAACGTATGAGTTGTTGCCAGTTAGTGTTTGTCACTAAATGTGCATCTGTCTGTGTCTTTGTCCACATTAGGCATTCTCCCTGTGTTTCACAGTCTGTTTGGCCTGGCCTCTGAGGATCTCTCTTTCTGGTACCCACCCACACATGTCTTTAATGCTGAAGAGAGCACCGTGGTGAACTACAGAGTAAGGTAAGGTTAATGTCAATTAAACATACCTGTCATTCATCAGAGACCTGATGGATTCTGTTAAAATAACAGCACATTTAAATACATGTTGACAAAACAACTAACAATGACTACAAGTTGTCTCAGTGAACAGATTCTTGTCATTTGTCAAAATTGTCGAGTCCGAAGGTGTATGGTTTGCTCTTTTAGGTAATGCATGAAAACACTGATTAACTATGTTCAAGAAAGTCTGGTGTAAAATTATCTTCTGACAGGATTGTGTACATTCATATCTATTCAGTTGTCATCCATTACTGTGTAGACATTGCAGACATGTATTTGCCAATTTTGTTTTGCTGTTTTTGGCTCTTAAGGTATTTCTTCTCAAACTGGTTTGGCCAAGGCACAAAGACATCGTATCGCTATAGCCTTGCAAGGGGAAAAGTCAGTGCAGTACTGGACTACTGTGTCATCGATTATCTCTTTGCCCAGGTAAAAGACAACACAATAAAATTTGACAATAAAAGTTCCTCCACAGTAAGCGTACAATTATATGATCATTATCTATATGTGCAGGTGATGCATCCACCATAAATCTTAATGGCCAGTTAGACATTAGTGACAAGTATACAGTGGAAAAGCACTCAGAGAGTGCAAACCTCCGCCAAGCGAAAACATAACCGCCTCCTGGATCCAGACAGTGATACAGATCACTCCCAAAATGTAATCTTCCTTGGATCATTTCTGACCTTCCCTGAAAATCTATCCATAACCTTTTGAGTTATCTTGTGAATAAACAAACAGACAAACAAACAAACAAACAGACAGACAGACAGAGAAACAAACAAACCCCGATGAAAATCGAACCTTCTTATAATTTTATTATAATTTTAATATGCATGTATTGCAATTTGAATACATTTTTTTTTTTATAAAGTGGCTTGTGACCTGCAATTCCATTAATGCGAGAGAATCAGACCATTTCTGCAATGAGACCTAAGGGGCTGTAGTTCACAGTGATTTTAGAACAGCTTAGGAGTGTTGCTATATAGCCTTTGTCACAGAATTCTGCTTTTATTCGTATTCAATGGTTTGTACTTTCCACACCTTTCATTTCAGTTTCAGCAGTCTGAATCTAGAGGTAACTCTGTTTTTGTTTTGCGTGTCTTCTTAACATTCCTTGGTTGCCTTCCTGGATGGACTGCAGTCACGTAGTGACTTTGTGAACGGTCAGGCAGGAGTGAGACCTTCCCTCGGTGTCCAAGAAGAGTGTTTGGGTTTAGCTGTACTTGACCTTTGGTGTCATGCCAAGGAACAAGTCCTGAGCTTGAAGGACATCTGCAAAAGAGTTGGGTATGTCACGAAGCCTTGTTTAGACAGGGATAATAGATAACAAAAAAAATGGCTGAATCATCGGTTCAGTTTCGGGAGCATGTATTTAATGTAAACAGTATCTCTATAGGCACAGAAAAGTCAAAGCCAAGGCTTTCATTCTTTCAAGGGATCTTGGAGAATTTCATGTGAATCTCCCAGGTCACCACGCAGGAATTAAGAAGAAATAATATATATAGATACAAGTTACAACAAAGTAACCTGCATGCTGGGTGGTTGTGACGTCAAAACTGGTGCATTCCCAGAAATTTCATGACAGACAAACTGTTAAGTTGTTTAGATATATGTTTCGATATTTACAGTATATGGGCACCACACCTTTTGCCTTCTCCCTCAGGTATAAGTCTTGCCTGCCGGAGGCCCATCGGCAGAAGATCCAGGGCCTGAGTCGGCTGGCCCGCTATCAAATCCGCAAGACGGTCAAGCGCTTCCTCAAGCGGCTGGGCCACTGCCAGGCCAGCGAATGCAACCTAAAGCTCAAGTACCTGATGGAGCTGGCAGCCATCGAGCCCATGCTTGGCACCGAGACGTTCCAGGGCCAGGATGCCGGCTACAGGCAGGGTCAGCAGGCCACCACCAGGCTGATCCGCGTGTCCGGGGAGACAGGTGTCCAGACCAGGACAGATGAGGCTGCGGTATGTAAATGTTTTACTTGCCCTAGCCGTGGCGCGACCGGCTGGGGCACCTGCACCGCACTCCGGCTACCCGGGTTCAATTCCCGCCCCGTGGTCTTTTCCGGATCCCACCCCAGCTCTCTCTCCCACTCACTTCCTGTCATTCTCTTTCTGCTCTCTTGTCCAATTAAAGGCATAAAAAGCCCAAAAAATAATAATAGTAAATGTTCTACTTTATATTTAGGAGATATTGTGTGGAATAAATAACTGGCGATGACAATAGACTCGAAACTAACATTTTAAACTAACTGTGAAGCTGTGTGCTAATTAGGGCATCAGCACCTGTTCTGTTTGAGGAAACTCGCTGAGGAGTCACTTCCACGTTGACAGATACACTGGCAATGAGCAATGATGCACGTTACTTTTACCCAAAGCATCGGGGGAAACCAATCACATTGTGTATCTGATATAGGCGGGCCAGAGGCGAGCTAAACTGATGATGACAGCGCTGCAACTTTCAGTACACATTGGTCGTAGTACTATCCAATTGCGTCGAAGTACGGAATCAGTCAGAGTAACCATTGGTCGCAGTGTTATCCAATTGCGTGCAGTGAAATCTTCAAATGCATGCTTGGTGCTGCCCCTCGAGTTGGGCCATTACATTATTCCTGGACAGACCCTTAACCTGAAAGATTACCAGGGTCTGGATTTTCCAGGCTATAGGTTTACAATCCCCAGGTAAAGAACAAAAAGACACAAAACAGTTTTGTCCCTGCAGCCATTACACTGAGGAATAAGTCATCTATACTTTGGTGTTTATTTATTGTTGCTATTATGCTATTAACAATGTAATATTTTTCATTGTTCAAACTTTATGTATGTTTTTACAACCTAAACTATTTTTACTGATTGATGATTTAGATAGTTGACTGATGATTTAGTCATTTGTTTTTCCCATGTATGAGGACTGTAATACAAACAAAATATACCTCTTCATGAAAATAAAGTAACTTGAACTTGATTGGATTCAATAGATTATATTCAAGTTGAGAGATGAGATTACATTAGTGTACTCTCCCAAAGCCACACACAACTGGGGCACTTCATGATAACAGTAGAATTCGGTTGAAATTCAATGACATTGTGGGTCAAATCTGCAGAAGCTCTGCATTATGTTTCTTTAAACATCGGTCATTTCATGCCATTTGTGCTCCTCAGGAGTGGCATACATTTTGTGACTTCCCCAAGATCACGGACATCAGCATCAAGCAGGTTTGCCACGAGCAGGTGCCACAGGAGGGCCGTGTGGTCACTCTCACACGGCAGGACGACAGGTTTGTGGTGAGTCGAGCAGAGTAAAGAGTAGATAGATCCTAAGACGTGTGTGCATGTCAACATAATAATATGTCTTTCGGTTTGGTGGTTGCATAAAGGAGATGTATGTTCTTTTCACTCCAGGAAGTTGAGTTCCCCAGTCTGACAGAAGCCCTGTCCTTCGTTTCACTTGTTGACGGCTACTTCAGACTCACCACCGACTCAAGTCATTACTTCTGTCAGGAAGTCGCACCCCCCAGCCTGCTGGAAGACCTTCAGAACTACTGCCATGGCCCAATCACGTGAGTAGATGTAGAGGTGTCATCCTCACTTTCCTTTTAAACTCACCTTCGGCCCACTGATGCTGGACAAGATCCATAATCACTCCACCCCCTCTTTGTTAAAACATCCATGGCCACATCAAATATGGCAAAGATAATAATATTCCAGCATCAATCAGGTCATGCTTATTCAACAGTGTTGGTGGTTCAGTGAGCCCATAAGCAGTAGGATGTGGCTTTTCTACAACGGAAGCAGAGTCCTGCAGCAGACATGTGTGTGTGACGGCATGAACTTGTTATCTGTTAACATACTGTAGGCCTGAGTTTGCCGTGCACAAGCTGAAGAAGGCTGGAGCGAAACATGGCACATTTTTGCTGAGACACAGCACTCGGGAATTCAACAAGTACTTCCTTACTGTGTGTGTTCAGGTAGGGCATCATAAATGTATGCTTGCGTACGGTCACAAAGTCTGCTTTGTGACTGATGTTGGTTTTGGCTGCTTGGGTTCTTTGGTTGGCTATTCAGGCTAATGGCAGGGCCATGTTGTGATGAAGGAGGGCTTTGATGGATCCCAGGTACAACATGCAGTGTGTTTGCAAGTTGCAACTGCCAGCCAATTATGCATTGGTGTTGTATTCTATATCATGTGCAATGCATACTAATCATATACTCATGGTGAACACCGCCCTCTGTGCAGACATCTCTGGGAAAGGACTACAAAGACTGCCTCGTCGTGAGCAATGAACAAGTCACACTGGCTGGTGTCCACAATTCCTTTGTAAACCTGAAGTCTCTTGTTGAGTTCTACCAGAAAAATAAGTTTTACCTCGGAGACGATGCCATCAAGCTCGAGACAGTATGTCCTCCTCGCCCCAAAGGTACAGTATGTCTGTGTGTGTCTTGTCATTCTGTCATGTTTAACATGTGTAATTCTGTTCACAGTAGTTACAAAAAGGTAGGGATGAGTCTGACTCGTACATTCTTCAGTTGTCACGTTATCCTTAGAAACACATGACTTTGGCACTGCGACCCCGACAGAAGATGAACATTACTTGGGCAACTAAAGGCAATATTACATTCAGTTGTTTCTAGAGCTAACCAACCTGATGACCATGTGCTGTTTTTCCTTGATGTTTCTAGAGCTAACCAACCTGATGACCATGTGCTGTTTTCCTTGATGTTTCTAGAGCTAACCAACCTGATGACCATGTGCTGTTTTCCTTGATGTTTCTAGAGCTAACCAACCTGATGACCATGTGCTGTTTTCCTTGATGTTTCTAGAGCTAACCAACCTGATGACCATGTGCTGTTTTCCTTGATGTTTCTAGAGCTAACCAACCTGATCATCGTTCGTCAGAGCACCTCTGTAGAGCTGCAGGGGTCTCCGCCTCTGGAGTGTCACAAGCCCAGTCACATCCAGTTCCAGATGATCCGCTATGAGGAGCTGGAGCTGGTGCGTGTGTTTGTGTGTATATGTGCGTGTGTGTGTGTGTGTATACTGTCTATGTGTGTATGTGTGTATGTGTGTGTGTGCGTGTGTGCGTGCGTGCGTGCGTGCGTGCGTGCGTGCGTGCGTGCGTGTGTATGTGTGTGTGTTCTGTATGTGTGTGTGTGTGTGTCCAGACACACTCAGGGATCAAACCCAACACTTGCGTGTCTTGCGTTCCAGATCTTTTACAGCTGTAGCAGCATCCTCTCTGTAGGGCACACCAGAAGCCAAATATGAAGCCCATTCAAATATTATGGACGTGTGCCAAAGCAATAGCAGTCCGTTGTCATGAAAACTATCCTCATGCCACAGTGTAAACATTGTTTGCTTATACTTGCTACAGTCAATATTGACCAAATACATCAGCCTAGTTGACCGTTGACAAAGTACTTAATCGTTACCATCATCACTCGTATAAAATATAGTTTCAAAGGCTTTACCCACTAAACTTGTTTGTTTTTGTTCCACTGGCAGGGTGAAAGTTTAGGTCAAGGCTCTTTCACAAGGATTCATATGGGCCGCAAGATAGGCACCCGGGATGGGGAGAAATACGTCACAGATATTTTACTCAAAATCCTTAATGCCGATGCTAAAACCTACTGGGAGGTAAGGCACAGTTCCTTCCCCATCATTCATCACAATGAATACACCCACAAACTCAAGGCAACTGGAAGGCTGGTGGTGGTCATTCTCACGGCATGCTTTGTGTCCTCTCTTATGCCGGCTGCAGTCTTTCTTTGAGGCTGCCAGCATGATGAGCCAGGTCTCCCATAAGCACCTCCTCCATGTCTACGGCATCAGCGTCAACCAGAACAACAGTGAGTCACCGATGCACCTCAAGGAGTTAGCGGTGTGACGCAAATGTTGATAGACACACACACACACACACACACACACACTCACACACACTCGCACACATACACATACACACTCGCAGACAGCAGTGTATATACAAACAGACATAAGCATGCGCCCCTGTATCCTCTCATGCATGCAATGCAATGCAATGCAAGGCAAAACAAAGACAAAACCTGACCAAGCAATACTTGATGACTCTCAGCTGAGGACCACTAAGGTAAACACACCTCAGATGAACCGCAGTCGAGCCAGCTGACAACCTCCCCAAGCTCAGATGTGTTCTCAAGCTAACCTTCAGCTGTAAGTGCTGCTGACTCGACTGAATGTCCCGTGGCTCGTTGTCTCAAGGCGCTTGTGCATCTCAAAGTGTGTGTGTCTGTCCTCACATCACCCTGCAGATATCATGGTGCAGGAGTTTGTGAAGAGTGGTGCCCTTGATCTGTACCTGAGGAGAACTCCGTCTGTGTCCGTGAGCTGGAAACTAGAGGTGGCCAAGCAACTCGCCTGTGCCCTAAATTTTCTGGTGAGACGTCTGCGAACTCAGTGAAGTTTGCACTTTGATATTGTTCTGTGTAGAGTGAAAGGTGAAAGACTAGGGTGACCAGACGTCCCCAGTTTTGGTTACCTTTTGGTTACTCACCTTAAAGAGTGTGGTGTTCGATGTGAAAGGGTGTAAGGTGTAGCATGCCGTGTTCATTAAGTAGGTGTTTTGACATGTCTCCTGTCATGTCATGTCCTGTCCTGTGTGTAGGAGGAGAAAAACCTTGTCCACGGGAATATCTGCGCCAGAAATGTACTGCTGGCCCGGGGAGAGCCCAGCCCATTCATTAAACTGAGTGACCCAGGGATCAGTGTGACAGCGTTTGGGACAGATGGTGAGGGGGTTGAAAACAGCGTGTGTGATTTTGTGTGTGTGTGAGTGTGTGTGCGTGTGTGTGTGTGTGTGTGTGTGTGTGTGTGTGTTTATTTGTGTAGAAGAGAGAGAGAGAGAGAGAGAGAGAGAGAGAATCTGTGTGTTTACAGTATGTATGAGTGTGTGTTTGTGTGTGTGTAAAACTCAGAAAAACTGGGCAGAATCCCTTGGGTGGCACCTGAGCTGCTTGCTGGGTTGGACTCACTAGAGCTGGAGAGTGACAAGTGGAGCTTTGGGACGACTCTCTGGGAAGTCTTCAACGGAGGAAAGGTGCCCCTACAAGGCTTTGACCCCCACCAGGTAGAGCAGTAGAAATCAGCTACTGAAAAAAGGCAACTTCCCTATGTAGAATTTCAGCCATTTTGGATCCTGCATTACCAGTTAAATAAATCTCATTGGAGTTCAACGTAATTTCTAGAAACTGCACTTCTATGAGAACAACCACCGGCTGCCATCCCCAGAGTGGACAGAGCTAGCTGACCTTATCAGCCACTGCATGAACTACCAGCCCGCTCTGCGCCCATCCAGTCGAAGCATCATCCGCCACCTCAACAGTCTCATAACGTCAGGTAACCCTGACAAACAAACCTGTCATATGCTACTGGAAGACACATCAGTAACAGAGAGATGTTTTAAAATCAGGAAGAAACAAAACACAGGTCCTCCTGTGTGGAGTTTCATGTCTGACTAGGTCACCCACTGCTAAATTTCCTACGCAGATTATGAGATTCTGCATGCAGCTGGCACAACCAACAACAGCGACACCTTCTGGAGAGATCTGAGCCTGCAGTCGTACCACCCGGAGCAGACAGTGTATGAGGAGAGGCACTTGCGCTACATCTCTCCCCTGGGAAAGGTAAGGGAAGGGGGGGATGGAGAGGGCTGAGAGGCTGGTGGAGCTATGAGATGAGTTTATACGAGAGCAGGTTATTTTTATGTATTTATCAAATAAGTCTTTTATGTAGAACGTTCCTTTATTCAGAACAAAGTACAGTGTAGTGGACGGTATTTCTGCCTGTCAAAATCGAAAGATAAATTGGTGAAAGCAAAATAAGGATGAGAAAAAGGACAAATACTTCCTGGATAGGGGAAAAAGCTAACATTCCATCTGTCCAGTGCAAGGTAGAAAGGTAGAAGTATGATAAAAGGACACCATGAATGCGAGGCTTATTTATATAGCACAGGTCATACACAAAAGCCATTCAATGTTCAAAAGAATGGAGGAAACAGGAGGAAATGATGGAAGAGAATTGTGCCTCTGACACATTGTTTCCCAACCTTGGGGTCGAGACCCCATGTGAGGTTGCCTCAAATTCAAATGGAGTCGACAGA
The DNA here is from genome assembly GCF_963854185.1 of Sardina pilchardus. Classification (NCBI taxonomy): domain Eukaryota; kingdom Metazoa; phylum Chordata; class Actinopteri; order Clupeiformes; family Clupeidae; genus Sardina; species Sardina pilchardus. Next base: position 5,743,625 of record NC_085008.1, read on the forward strand.
GATATTGGGTATCTTACAATTGACCCCATTATATCCAAGCCAATGTTTTGTGACAAAATAGGGTCACCTGCCAAAAAAAGGTTGGGAGCCCCTGCCCTTAGAGGAAGCACCTGTGCTTTTAAATAACCTCACTGCAGACAGTGAGACAACTACAGGCCCTAACCACTAGATGGCACTAAGCTTCTGTCTGTCCAGCAGCACTTGTTGCCTCCCATCATCTATGGCCTCCCATGAGTTGTACGAGTACGATCAAAGATTATAAATAGATAGATCCTGCCCCAAATCCACATTCCTAACTCTATAACCAATTCTGAGCTATGGCCATAAACTTCAATGGAACAATTGCTGCCTCTGCTCTGCATAAAGGGGGATTTTGACCCCTCCTCGGGTTCCCGGAAGTGGCTCCTGATGAAATATCTTGCTCAGCCATTTTGGTAGAGATGTTCACCTATCTTTGCAGATCCAGGTGTTAATTGAAGCTAATTACCTATGGCAAATTGCATTGCAAGTTAGCTCTGGGGTAGCAAAAATCAAAGTTAATGTATTGAGGGTCAAAAACAAGCGAACAAAACATCTGCATTTCTGATGTCTTTGTCCCCGCGAGAGTTAAACAGGTGCGATAATTCAAAATCCCCCTGTTTTTTTCCCATAGGTAAGATACCAGACTTCCTTGGACAAAGATAGATAAGTAAGATACTGTAGGTTTTTTTGTAGCCCTACTTCAGAGGTCTATTAGCGAGAGGGAAGATGGTTTGGAATAACACATGGGAGGATATATTATTTGGGAGAAAAAAAGATGCACACAGTACATGAAAATATCAATAAAGTATCAAAGACTAAGACACTCTCCATATATCTATGGAGGACTGGTGTGGGAGCTGGGTCTGTTGCTGGGTTTTGTAATGAGCTGTGTTCCTGTAGGGGAATTTTGTCGGCATGGAGCCTACTAAAAAGTAGTCTACCGGTAATAAATCTGTATCAGGTGAAGTTGTAGTTCTTCAAAGCTTTATTTTTATGACCCCTGCTGTCTGTTCATTACATACACTGTGATCACGTTTACCACTGCTACCTCAAGATCCATTAAACTATCTGTCTATCAACAACTTTTAAACTACAGTATCTGTCTAACACTCATTAAACAATCTGCCTAACAACAGCTATTTAAAACAATACCAATATACATTCATTAAACTACTGCCTATCAGCATGCATTAAACTACTCTATCAACAACTTTTTTTGTACCCACTTTTTATTGTATTGGTGGGTTAAAGGGACACTTCACCGATTAGCATTGCGCTTGGACTTCCTGCTTTCAATGATGTAAAAATCATCATTTTACATCATTGAAAGCAGGAAGTATATTCATGGGTTTCATTGAAATCCGTATTTCTCCCATCTCAAGGCAAACTGAGGGAATGATGCATGACCATTCAAAAACATGACTGGTTTTCTAAAGATACAAAGCTTAATGCCAATCGGTTAAGTGTCCCTTTAACAACATATACTGTATGAGGCATTGTAAGAATAGAGATACACCTACCCATACATAGTTCAAGAGAAAGAATCTATCGACACCTTATGGATGTTAATAGGTAGATTGTTTTAAATGGCTGTTGATAGGCAGATTGTTTAAGGAATGTTCAGTTTAAAAGTTGTTGATAGACAGATAAATGAATGTTTATACTTTAAAAGTAGTTCGTTTAAAAGTTGAATGTGGATAGTAGGCCTACATACTGATGGGTGCACACATAGCCTACTGTGAAAACCTAAATCTACAAGCCTACCTTCTTCCTTCATCCCCTAATAGTCTTCAGCACAATGAGTGCGAGCGCGAGCTCATCAGATTCAGCAGTCAGCTATCTATTCCTCTTCAGGCTTGCAAGAATGTCTGTGTGGTCGTGTCATCCTCCATCTGAAATAACTGAAATACAGTAACAGCAAAACCATATGAATATAATCCTTAACTTAAAAAAAAAATTAAAAAAAACTCAAATCACAAAACTACTGACACACAGAAGAAGAGGAAACCTAAACTATTGAAGCATGAAAAGTCATTCTATTACACAAGGGTTACCCTAAATCTGATTGACTCGCCTGCATCAAGAAATATACAGATTACAAATTAGAACGATCGGGCACATGAGGCACATCTACAGTAGACTTTTAAACGGTCTACTTTTACACTAACTTTCATTAAACTATGCAACCACAATATAGACCTAGCATAGCAACACCATCTCTGCATTATCTGTTTTAACTATACATGATATTTTGCATCACAATGTTTGCATTTTCATGTAGGCCTACTCGTAATTCGCCAAACAACAAATTCATAGCAAATTTTACATTTGTCTAAGGCTCGTTTGGGTATTCCCAGGCTAAATTATCTGCGTTCAAACAGGGAAATTTCGGTAGCGTGGAGCTGTGCCGCTACGATCCATTGGGAGACAACACTGGAGAGCTCATCGCGATCAAGAGGCTGCAGTCCAACAAGCAGGGCAACCTGGCAGACTTCCGCAGAGAGATCGAGACCATTAGTTCCCTGCACTGCGACTTCATCGTCAAGTACCGGGGAGTCTGCTACAGCATGGGTAAGGACACATGACACATCTCCATTCGCTTACTTGAGCACTGCTGGTGCTGATGGGGTTTTGATTGAATTTGTTGGAAACTTTGAAAGTTTCACAGAGCAAGGCCCGGGGGTAGGCCTATCACAAAACAGATGCTCCAGACAGTGCCGCCACTTGTGCGTGGGGCAGCAAGGGGCGTTGAGGCATCATTTGGTCAATAAACTTGACTTCAAACTGCTTTTCATTCTTCCGAACGTTACAATATTAAGATACAGCAACAACATGGTACATGTAATGATTATATGGATCTTCTTCTCAATCTACACTATGCAGCAAATATAATTTCAACGTTATGCTAGGCCTACTCCATTTAATTTGGAACGCATCTTGAGTGCACACGAGATGGAGAGAGACAAAGCTGCCTCGTCACTGTTGATAATTTATATCTCCTTTTGGATATAAGAAACTTTTTTAGTCCTCTGTGTCTTTCTTCAAGTTCCGTTTGGTTTACCAAGTAAAACTAGCTGAGGAGACAATTATCGTTGCTGCAACACACCGTCAGGTGTCATGTACAGTAGTTGCAGTCACATAGCCGTATCTACCACAGAGGTCTCCGACTCCGACATTTTTTTCTTCATTTTCATTTTCTTCAAGTTTCGTTTCATTAATTAAGTGAAAAATGCCGACGAGACCATTATCCTTGCAAGAATGCATCGTCAGGTGACACGTAGGCTCTGACATGTCAAAACGAATGAGAAAGCTAATGGTTAAAGATGCAATAGGGTCAACTGGTGCTTATCTGTTCTGGATATGTTATACTGAAATTCAGTGGAGGTGCACCTAGCTAACCTGCACTGAAAATTACGCTATATTACTGTTATATGATGGATATTTCATGTTGTGAGGGATATTATCTAAGCATGGCCCAAACATTGTCAAATGATATCAGCTATTGGTTATTTAGACAAAGGAGGCAGGAGAGATACATTGACACCCTGACACTGGTACAGCCTTGATTGTGAGAAGGCACTTAAACAGGCTGCACTCACTGTGATTTGGAAAATGGACTATAACATAAAGAGTGGCCTTAGCCTTTGTGAAATGGAATTGGTGAGTCCTCAATAATTAATTTCCTTAATTCACTTTTAATTACAAACAGAAAATGTCTAGAGAGCAGCTTAATAGACTGGATGGATATGGATCAGAGTGTGCCTTCAGGGGGCATAAGTGATAGCGGTGTGGTGGTACAGGCTCTTGTGCCATTTTAGACAGTTCAATAGCTGTTTCACACACACACACACACACACACAAAGAAAAAACAGCCACTGCTTTAAAGCCAGATGGGCTGAAAGAGGTGACATATTTGTGAACCACCGCTCCCCAAGAAGTTTTTTTTTCTACATTAAAACTCATAATGAATCATTAATTATGAGACATTACATTGTATGCCCATAAGTAGACCTGCACAGCATTCAATAATGAATATGATATTCAATAATGAAATCATTATATTGGATAATAAACGTGCAGTAAGCACAATTTAAGCAGTAAGCAGGATAAAAAGTATCCTAGCAATTTTATGCTTTACATGGAGTCTAAAGTCAGAGATACACTTAAGTGTAGCATGGGGCAATGGATTTGCCAAATCTGAAAAACACTTCACATTCCTGCCTCCCAGTAATAATCAGTCTGCTGTCACCCATGCACATATCAAATATGCATTTCTTGGTTTGCTTATATCTAGTTAGCCAGTTTGTTGTAGCCATGTAGACCAAACTTTGTTTGTAGTCAGATGTCATGCTGTTCAGATAACCTGAAATATATGTGTAATGGATAATCGTATGTCCACTGTTGTACTTTGTAGCCAAGTATGTACTATTAGAAGAACACCAGACAGAAGAGGAGATTAAAGCATACACTTTGTTCCATAAACTGACCTTAGACCACAATCAGTATACCCAGATGGCAAAACTGCACAGGGACGGAACTGGGCCACATGTACTGTACCACAACATTCGGCACGGATCTTTATAATGGACCTGATCCGGCGTCCAAACGCACATCGGTCCAAAATTGTTTTGGATCTGTTTGACGGATTTGCGGCAGATATGAACTTGCACTCGTCCAGGTCCGTCCCAGATAGCAAAACACACCTACCACGCCATCCGGCACGGATCTGAATAGTGGACCTGATCCGACGTCCAAACGCACATCGGTCCAAAATTGTTTTGGATCCGTTTAACTGATCTGGTGGCAATAAGGGCTGAGACTGCTCCCAACAAACAAGATAACGTCCCGGCGATGATTCAGAGCTTTTTAAAAAACGTATTTTGTCACTGCGACGTAAAAAGAGGAAAAATCGAATTTCACCCAACTACCCAAGTCAATCTATCACGAAGCGTGTGGCGTTAGGATTCTATTTATGTGAGTGAAATAGCTATCAACGTTGTTAAGCAGTAATCGGCATGCAGTAATGATATACAATTAAGCCTATCGTCTACTATTTCAATTCACGCACTTCTTACCTGAGGGTGCGGCTTGGAGATTGATGATCACGTCCAGATGATTATTCAGCTGATTAGTTAGCTGGATATTTATACCCGGTTAGGTCTAATACTTTCACGACTACGGTGTATTTCCCCCCTAATAAATTACTAAGTCAATGGTCATATCTGGTAATGTTGTTGTTCAAAACATCAGTGGAGTAGGTTAGCCTATAAGCTAAAATATCCCAACCACATTGTTTCAAAATTCAAAACTAATATTTGCAATGCATGCTGGGAAGCAGACAAAGCAAACAAACAAGCAAACAAAGTAGGCCTACACAAAATATAATTAAAGTTATCAGAGACTGTCTAGGTTATATTTTATATCTAAACCATGAGGTTTATAAAGTCATAAAATTGTGATAAGCATCCTTAATTCTTCTGCAAAGTTTTTTATAGTGGTGACCAGTTGGGGATGTTGTGAATGTCTGCTTAAAGTCATATGTGATATGGGACCTGCATTGCAGATCCGTACCACACACAAGAAGCGGACCCGTACCACACATAAGAGGCGGAACCGCATTGCAGATCCGTACCACACACAATAGGGCTCGGGCACACGACTTGCATTCTAGGAATATTGCCGCCATGTTGGTAGCGCACTGAACGTGATGTCCATTCATTCAGATGCAGAAGACAAGAAGCAGAAATATAGTATTAGCTGTGCTGTGCCCGCAAAGTTTTCACGTCATGATCCCAAGCCCTATAAGCGGACCCGTACCACACATAAGAGGCGGAACTGTATTGCAGATCCGTACCACACACAGTAAGCGAACCCGTACAGGTCCGCTTCTTGTGTGTTGTACGGATCTGCAATACGGGTCCGCTTATTGTGTGTGGTACGGGTCTGCTTCTTGTGTGTGGCAGAGCCATAGAGAGAGCAGAGTGAGTTGCGACACGCTTTGATGTCGCCGCCACGCGATCAAAAGTTCCAAAAAACCTGCGCTGAATGGCTGAATTCCAGGAGGGTGGGATGTACTTCTAGATGCTGGAAGGTGTAATAAATTAACTCATTAACTACTGACCAAGAGATTGGCTGTAAATAGTTCCAAAAGTCCTATAACGAGGAAATAGCCTGGAAAAAGCACTGCCATTTTTTCCTACGGAGGTCTATGGGAGTGTCGCCACTCTGTTTTATCTACCGCTCTGTTGTGTGGTATACGGATCTGCAATTCATGGGTTTCATCAGGTCCCTTTCCACAGGTGTATAAAGTGAAGCACCTTGATTATCAATTCAGACTGCATGGTGATTGATACACCTGTGCAAAGGGACCTGATGAAACCCATGAATACGGGTCTGCCTCTTGTGTGTGGTACGGGTCTGCTTCTTGTGTGTGGTACGGATCTGCAATACGGGTCCTTTTATTGTGTGTGTGTGGCACGGGTCCTCTTATTCTGTGTTGTACGGATCTGCAATACGGGTCCGCCTCTTGTGTGTGGTACGGGTCCACTTCTTGTGTGTGGTACGGATCTGCAATATGGTTCCGTTTATTGTGTGTGACACGGGTCCGCTTATTCTGTGTTGTACGGATCTGCAACACGGGTCCGCTTATTGTGTGTGGGCCACATCTGGCCCACAGTCAGATACCGTAGGTCCGCTACATACGGATCTAAAGGCTTTCATGCGGATCCGGCCCAAAGGAAATTGCTATCTGGGGTGTCATTACTAGAACTAGCACTGTTAGAATGCACTATTCTTTGCTTCTCAAGACCCCTGCTTCTCCAAACCTCTGTCTCTGACTCAGTCTCTGTAGAGACTAAAACATTGTTTCAGTTTGATGTACAGTACGCTGTTGTTACAGTAATTCTTGAGTTTGGTTTCCTTTTTGTCTTTGTTTTTAAAACATATTTCACAAACAACTAGTGGTTTCCGCTGTCTGAGTCTGCATGGTAGAACATGTGATAGATGAGGAACATGGCAGATTCAGTTGCCTTTTGGTTCTGTGCAAAGGGGAGGATACAATTATTTTTCATTATAAAATCATCCAGTTCTTACAGAGAGACAGTAACTAGTTCTGATATATTTCTACAGGTCATTATTCTGTCTTTGTTGCATTTCATTACCTATTAGCATAATCATTTCACTTTCAGGAATCACAATTTCCCCCTCAATGAATGACTTATTAGCATGAACAATGCTGCAGTGTAACCGGTGACCGTCAAATGTTCCGTTGAGTGTTCCATTCGGTTAATTTTAAAAAGAAAATAAGCAAAAAGAAAACAAGTCTACTTCTCTAACCATTGGCAGTACTATGAAATTATTCAGGTAGCCTACTTAAAATATAAGCTTTTTCAAAAAAAAAAAACTCTCCGAAGTCCGAGGAGAAGTGCAAACATCAGTTGAGCAGCCGCAAGCCGCACGAGAGGAAGCAAAGAACTGCATGCATAAGATAAGAGATTAAAGATAGTAAAATTACACTGAAAAAAGTTTTTGGCTCCGGTTAAAAGAAGAATCAACATTTAATTTGTTGATTTTCAAGGTAGAAAGAAAGGCCTATCATAAAGGCCACAGCCTGCTGAAAACACATGGGTCTATTATTTTGTCTGTGTGATGGTAGCCTAATTGGATGGATTTTATTTTTTACTTGGCTATTCTAGATATTCAAAAAGGCTTATGTACTACTGTGCCGCAGAGATCATGTAGTGTGTGAAGGTTGGTACATGAATGCTACAGAACATCTGAATGAGTCTAATTAGTAACCTATTATAATCAAAAAATAATATAAACAGAGGGCACAGTGTTGTGCTCTCAGTAGAGAATGGTCACATGGGCATGGTAAATGTTGCGGTCAGAGTTTGTCTGTCCTTCAACTACTGTAGGTTATTGGTTTTCCATAACTCTGGTTTTTGCTAACCAGCAGTTTGTCAGTCAGCTCTTTATTTTGCTTATAACTCTCACTGGTCTATGCTTCAATAGCCAATGTCTTGGGATACATATTCAAACTTCATGACATTTGATATTAGTGTCACATTCTTTGGACAGATGAAACACAGGAGGAGATGCTCAATCAGCAATGAAATAGCCATTGATGTGCAATGCATGCAGTGTGGCATTAGTTGGAGTGGTTGGCATGTGTCTTTGTATGGTACTTTGATGTGGGCTCTACAGAACTCACATTACTAAACTGTTTTTTACAAGGCTAGTGTGATTTATAAAAGTCTCTATCTGAGGTCCAGGCTTTGTATAACATTATGATTCCCTGTTGTTTATAACTTAGAAACAGTTGGGTATCATGCATTGCATTGGTCGTTATGAGAAGTCACCCACCAGTAGAACAAAGAATTGAAGAGTTTGGTTCCAAAACTCTATATCCAGTGCCGCTGCTGGCCATTTCAGTACCCTAAGCATAATTCTCAAAAACCCAAAGTTAAATCAAAGACCTATAATTTACACACCGTTACTGTGTGTTTTTAAAAAATGATTTGAATTTGAAATGTTGCTGATATCTGAATAGAATGCATTTCAGTCAGCTCGGCATATCATGTGTTTCATGTAAATGCTTGGAAGACGAATGATTGAAGACTCACCGATTCCATGTGCGTAGTGGTGGGAGCAGCAGCACTGATTTGAATGACTTTGGAAATCATTTTTTTACATTTTGTTTTCCAGTAATTTCAGTAGCCTAACCTAAAACTATTCGGCTGTTGTTCTTTGAGTCATCTTCACTCAATCAAAACTACACTTTCAGGTAATGTCAACTAATTTGACATTAACTGAAATACACAACTAAATGACATGACTTTTTAATGTTTTTCAAAAAAATGGAGATACATGCAGTGTAGTGTTTTGGAACCAAAATGTTTGATTTAACATTGGAAAAACTGTGCAGTACATGTAGTTCGTTCTGCTTTGACCAAAATACTCACTGTCAGTGTGTGAAAGGCAAGTAGCACTTCTCTGTGCACCAGACCTAGCCTATAATTACTTCAGTGAACAGTACAAGGGGCTCTGCCTCCTTTTCAGCTGTTCACACCCATGTACTGAAGAAATGAAGCTTGATTCTCTACAGACTTGGTGGGCCAGACAAACCTGCAGAGCAAAATCAAATAAAGGTTCTCTCAGATGTATAAAAACAACAGTGTGTGCCTAAATTCAGACAAGCGTTCAGCCACTCACACACACACACACACACATTCTCTCACACACACACACACACACATACACACACACACTCACTACTACATCAGACACAGTTGGCTGCTTAAAAATGCTAACCCTGTGTCTTACTCTGTACCACAATTATTTGATATTATTAGGCTATTTTAAGGCAGAATTGTTCTTCAAGCTTGTACGTTTGTATACAGCTCAAATTAAATTAAGTGCTGAATTCTGCCTTGTAGACATACTATCCTATCTTGAACAGCTTTTGATTGGCCAGAATAAAATTCCTGTCTCATTCGATTTTTGCCATTGCATGTGAAGTGTTTGTCGGGATAAGCAAACACACACTTTGTATGCTTTTCAACGAGGCGCAGGTCATAGAGAGGTTATTAAAAAGGAAGGAACTGCACATTCTGTTTGTTGATGCAATGGACATTTTTAATTTGACAATCACTGTGTCTCAATTGGTGCATTTCTGCACTTAAAATACTTAATTTCAGTGCGTGAGGGCGTTCACACTGAAACTTCGAAAACTTCGAACGACATGAAGGGCACTGCAAGTCCCCAGATGGTGCACTCATAACGGTCAAAAAGTTGAGTGTGGAACGATGGACACTTTTCGCCCTTAACGGACGCCATCTTGGGTATATAACGGAAGGGGAGGGAGTATTTTCAAACTCGAATAAATCACGGTAGAGAAATCTGATTCAGCAGCAGTGGAAAACACAATTTACAGAGGTACAAGCAAGTTACAACATAAACTGTTCATGTTTTGACACAGTATGACCATGTCACGGTCGAATTGAGGACACCAATAAAATCATATTTAAACGTTACGATCGTCATTTCCGTGAAGTGCACGGAGGTTAGCGTTTGATATGAGACGACACTATTCTGTTAAAATGTGCACACTATGCCAGTAAGCACACAGGGCACATAGGGTGCTGCACGAAAGTGTACTCACGGAAGTAGTCGGTTTGAGATAGAGTGAATGTTCCGGTTGTGCAGCCATGTTGAAACTGTGTGCGGTCTTTGTAGAAACAGAGTGTGCGATTTCTTCACTTTCTTTTTCACTTCTTGTTATGTGAAATGACACAGTTGGCCTGAGATTGCCAGTGGGAGGGGGAAAGTGGGGAGTGATGAACAAACTGAACACCAACATGATCTTATTGCTTGTATTTTACTCCATGATTTTAGGGAGCATTTAACCCCAAAAGCTACATACATGTAGGCTATTAACAAACATAAAACATAAAGAACTAGATCAGGGGTGGTCACACAAGGGCCAAACAGGGTAAGACAGGGTAGGGGGGCCCAGGATTCCCCTCAGGCTTCCAGTTTGGCGACAGTTGATGGCCTGTCTGTGACATATATGGAGCTTGGCCTTAAGTTTAGAGAGGTTACTAGGGTTCACTCCAAATAATGCCGCAACTTCGTTTTGCGGAACACCAGCTTGAAGTTGCCCTATCACAAGGGCCCTGTCCAGATCAGTCATGGAATGGCAAATGGCATGGCCATTCTTGGAGTAGACAGTTGCTGCGTTTACATGAGAGCTTTAATTCCGAATAAAACCAAGTTAAATCGGAATAAAAGTTAATTCCGCTTTAAAAGAGACCATGTAAACGCTTATTCCGCTTGAAAATGATTATTCGGAATCAAACTTAATTCCGATTTAAGTGGTTGGTTTATTCCGATGTTAAAGCGGAATTAACTCCCCTCCTTGATCATGTAAACCTTTATTCCGATTAAAAGTTTATTCCGTTTGTTTGGCGCATGCTCGTACAAGGAGGAAGAAGAAGCGCATGCTCGTTTCATCACTAATTCGGCTCCGTCTTCTTCCCCCCTTCTCCGACAGTCTTCTCCTCCTCAGCTAGCAAACGTGAAGCTTGACAATATTCTCGAGCTGCTGGTTAAATAGTAGGCCTATTATCAGAATTACTGTGAAACCCGTTTTCATTATGTTATTGTCCATGCTGTTACGTTAACCCGAGATGACAAAAAAGTTGCTAGCCAGCTAAAGTTTGTTTTCTTCCGGTAGACCTTATTAGGCCACGTTCATGCGCCGCCTGTCCAATCGGAACCCTTCCCGACCCCCAGACGTTCAGCGGAATACAATAAAGCATAATTAACGTATGTTCCATGTAAACGCCAATTCGGAATTATTATTTCCATGTAAACTCGAAGGAGAATATTTTAATTCCGATCTATTTAATTCTGAATAAACTAATTCGGAATTAAAAACATCATGTAAAGGTGGCCACTGTCTGTAGCTGTACTTACAGTAGGGCCCATGCAGGTGTTTCCAATCAGGTGTCAATCAGGCACCTGATTGGCAGCATCTGGGGTTACCAGAAGCTCATGTTGAATGCTTTGCGACGACTTGCAACAGCTCGCAGTGAGATGCAACATTTCATTCACACTGCTGCAACTCCTTCTGCCACCAACTGGATTTTCATGGACTTTTGTGTTTTGATCACCAATTGAAATACATAAATGAAAATAAATTCTGTTGCAATTAGTTTTGGGTCAGACCTTACTTCACCTGGACTACCGTAATTTCCTGACTATTAGCCGCGGCTTATACACTGATTTTGCAAGATTTCTTTAGCCAAGAGGTTAATACACAGGGACAGTAGATATGGTATCAATATGGTTTTATTTCTTTTAACTTGCATAAAACACTGTCCTGCGGCTTATACACAATGCGGCCTATATGCGGGAAATTACATAAGCTGTTAGCTAAGTTCAAAAATCCTTATACATTTATGCTATAATGGAGAGGATATTCTGCTCTGCTCTTTTTAAGTTTAAAGAAAGGAATCATAATTTTAATCCCAAGAAGACAGTATGTTGGTGAACGTTTGCAAATAATGGAAATGCATGCACTAACATTTATCCCTACATCTGCTTTATCCTCTCAGGGCGTTGCAGCGTGAGCCTGGTGATGGAGTATCTGCCCCATGGAAGTCTGATAGGTTATCTTGAGAACAGACCCTCGAATGTCAACCACAGGAGACTCCTACTATTTGCATCTCAGATCTGCAAAGTAGCTCATAAATCCACACACATCCTCACAATCTTGTAAGCTTTAGTTGTTTAATAACTGAAGCCTTTGAAAACAATTAGAATAATTACACTATCTCTGCTTTCACAGGGAATGGAGTACCTTCAGAGTATGCGACTGATACACCGGGATTTGGCTGCTAGGAATGTGCTGGTGGCCAGTGACATACTTGTGAAAATAGCTGATTTTGGCCTGACCAAGATCATACCTTATGACAAGGAGTATTACAAAGTGTCCCAGCCGGGCCAGAGTCCCATTTTCTGGTGAATATCTTTCAAGAATTAAATGTCATACCATGTATCTGTTTAACTAGTTCTACCTGTAAACGTGAAAAAAGTCCTGAGGGTTTGAAATGCAGCACAGCAGGAAAAGATAGACTAGTTCTGGAGACAAAATGACATAAAACTGGAGACAGTGAGATGGGGCATATCACCTATCCTTTGCTAAAATGCAGGTATGCACCCGAGTCCATTAGCGAGTCCAAGTTTTCACACAAATCAGACGTGTGGAGCTTTGGGGTCGTTCTACATGAGCTGTTCTCCTACTGCGAGCTCAGTTTGAATCCCAAAAAGGTACTGCAATTTCTCTAAACTCCCTTTATCTTTAATATTCAATTGTTTCCTCAATGGCCAAATCCATAAAGCATTATACAGTACAGATTGGTGCAGAGACGTCCGAGTAATTTCCCATGTGTTGTAAAGCTTTGCATGCAGGGAATTGGCAGTGACATACAAGGGCATTGCACCTCGATGCATCTTTTCAACATACTCAAAGACAAATGGAGGTTGCCAGCTCCACCATTTTGCCCACCAAAAGTGAGTAAACGCTCAAACACATGTGTCTACATGACACAATCAACTACATGACAAGCACTTCATCTGTATAATTTAGAGTAAATGTATTGCACCAGTTGAATGTGTTCTTGAATGTATTCATGTCTGCAACATGTAGGAGTACTAAAAAACTGAAAGGGCCACTCACTCATGATTGTTTTTTATTTTAATTTAGGCTTATTATTAATTAGTATCAGTAATCCTGCATGTCATCCACTTTCCAAATTCAGTCAATCATTAAGCGCAGGATTTAGTGTTCTGATATTGAATCATCAGCCGCAATTTTCCATTTTAAGTCAGTGAGTTTCTATTGCATTAATATGGAAGCAAGAATATTGGATGGTTTATGGCTGAAGTCAAGCCAGGTCAAGGCCACCCATGCTTACTATTTATCTAGCTTTATTATTACAGTGCATGCAAATGCACTGTACTGTTTTTCCTAGGCTTCTTATAGTTACAGTGCATGCAAATGCACTGTACTGTTCTTCCTAGGCTTCTTATTATTATTCCGCTGATCGATTTTTCTAACCGCAATTTCTCTTCAACCGTTTAACTTAGAAACTTCATTCAAACTCTGTAACGTAGGTATTCTAATGGATCGGGTTGCTATGACTTTTCAACTTTGTAACTTTTATACTTTTTGAACTATTAAATAAAAACTATTCAACATTTCCCCATAGACTTAACATTGGCCTCTAAGACATCACAATCAGGTCGTTGAGCAATTAGAATCTTATGCCAGGTGGCCAGCACCACCTGCAGCAGCCCTCTCTCTCTCAGGCTTTAAGCATACAATCTCTCTGTGAAGACTACATATCCTGTTAACTGTTTCCTCTTTCCACAACTGTTTCAAAATAAAAGTCCTCACTGCAATAATACACTATTAAATCATTTAACCACTGAAACTACTCAACTATTTAACTGTTCAACCATTCCAACTGTCAGTTATCATCAACTATGCCTCCAGTCAACTAAATGAAACCTCCATGTACCTAGCAACCAACATAGCAACCATTAAAACTAAGCGTTTTTGACAGTTTCCATAGCAACCAACATGATTATACTACAGTAACTTCTTTATTCCTGATAGTGGGCACCATGGATACCCTAGCAACTACTGTTTCAAAACAAAAGTCCTCAATAGCAAGTTAGCATTGTTAGCATGGTTAGCATTGTTAGCATTGTTAGCATTGTTAGCATAGTTAGCATTTTTAGCATAACTGCTAAAAATGATTAGCTAAGTTAGCTAATCAACCTGGTTAGCATTGTTAAGATAGTTAGCAATGTTAGCATAGTTAGCATTTTTAACATTACTGCTAGAAATCATCAGCTAAGTTAACTTATCAACCTGGTTAGCATTGATAGCATAGTCAACATTTTAGAATACCTGTTAGAAATCATTAGTTAAGTTAGAACAGGAATGTTTAAGCTTTAAAATGTCTACCTTAACACCATCAACTCTCTTTAAACTATGCAACCACCATGTTTACCCTAGCTACACCTTAGTAGCCATATCTACATTTTTTTGCATTTTCATGCACTGGTAATTCCTTGGAATTGCATTTCTAGTTTATATTAGTAGCTTATCAGTAATCCATCATTTATCACAGTCAATTAATGAGTTTCTATTGACGTCAAGCCATGCTGAATCCATTGTATTTGAATAAACTGCATGGTGTTTCCTTCCCAGGTTTACAGCATAATGATGAAATGCTGGGCTTGGGAGTCGGAGGAGAGGCCATCGTTCTCCAGCCTAGCGGAACTGGTTGAGGACACCCTGCAGGAGGACAGGGATGGCTTCAAAGGTTAATAGTCCTTTGGAGTGCCATTGCCTTTGGTGTTGGTGGCAAATTCCATCACCTGTACATTCATGCATTCAATTTTAACGCATGAGAATCACAAAGAATATATATGCTATTTTTGTATTTTTGTGTCCAACTGACAAATTTTCTGATAATTGCCTTCGAAATACAGAGATTTTTGACATGAGAAAGTGTTCAGACCTTGCCTCTGTTTCTGCATGGTCTGAAACTGACTGAACAACAGTGCTAGTGCATTTACACATAGCGGACTGCCACGCCATGCTTACATATCAACTGGTCTTCTGTAGAATATATCACTGATTTATACATGGGTGGAATTGTAAAAGAGAAAAGCATTTGCAATAAAGTGTGGAATGTGAACTGTGGCTCAAGCAAACTTGTTACTCCTACATGATTTATTAGCAGGAAACCTCAGTGAATTAATTCTAAAGTTACTCCCAACACTTGATCAGTATCTTCAGCAAGACAAAATGTTACTTTGGACACAGACACATACGTAAATCCATAAAGACAAAGACAAAATCAACAGACATACAAGCCCACTATCGTTCTAATTATATTTATGATGACACTGTGTCCACACTGTGTTAAGATTTCCACGGCAACCTTGGAATGCACGCTCACATTTGTTATACATTACGTTCGACTGGTTGATAAGTCCCATGGGGAGATAAGCATGTTTTATTTGTACGGGGCAAACACATACCAGACTGGAAGGACAGATCCAGCCTTAGAACATACAAGCTAGAAAGTGTAGCCTAATCCACCAACAAAGGAAGACAAATCCTCAGGCTTTGTGGGTGCTATGATTTAATGTATTTACTCTCCTCCTACAGATTGCTGCTACTTAGTCAAAGTATATGTTGAGCAACCTTGAATGAATCACTATGTTGATTAGAATGAGTAATTCCTAGATGCTCATAATCTGACTGCAGTTGACAAAAAGCTTTTATTGGTCAAACGAACATTCCACATTGTGTGGCCCTACCCAGAACCACTGTTCTTGATCAACCAGTTAAAATAAACAGACGTAAAAACACTTAAAATGACATAAAAACATACATTAGCAATCTCTACCATTCATAATAACAAAAAAAATCAGTTCTGTGGAAAATGTCTTTAGGCACCCATTAGTCTTGATAAGCCATGACATTGCACTCTGGATGGGGATTGTGCTGCAGCGTAGAGTGTGTCTTCACAGCCAATGTGGGAGTGACCATTCCTCTCACACTACACAGACGTGATTTATCTGTCTTGCTTTGGGCCTTCCTCCCATGTCTTCTCGACTCATTCAAAAATATCATTTACTGTATATCTAAGATTTGCTGAGAATTATAGTTAGCCTGAATGACAAGTAGTATTATATCTGAATTCTTCACATATGATATTTTATGTTAAAACCTGAAAATGAATGGGAATTATAAACAGCAGTCAACTACATACTGTATACAAAGATCCAGGAAGGGAGGATAGTGTGAGACTTATAAGGTTTCTATGTGAAAGCAGAAGAGCATTGCATGTGTTATTCTCAAGTGTGCACATACTGTATACAGTTCAATGGAGCAACTGCAAACATGTGGCCTAACCTCAAAAAATCAAAAACAGGTTTTGAATTGCAATGCAATAGACGTTCGAGTTTTTCAAGCCTGCATCACATCTGACAACCTTGTCACCTGTGTGAGCACACAATTCACACAATCGTCACATGCCTGCCTATCCCACCTACAGTATCTGACAACAATAGAAGAGATTTTTCAAGCACAGAAAAGTCCAGACAAGACTGATTCATTTGCTGCGACTGCAGCTGAAAAAAGGAACACCAAAAATGTGTGACTGACCAGTGATGAACCTGCTCAGATAACACAGCAATACAAGAATGCAACAGAAAGGCAGACAGAGGATAAACTCATGGAGTCACGTATGCCGGAATACAGAAACGCACACAATCTCTTAAACATTATCTGATGTATGTATTACTGTGTCTACTCTAAAGTGCAAAGAGTATGCTATTCATAATGATGATTATGGATGTATCAGCTGTAGAGCATTAAAGCTATCCAACTAAAGTTTTTTTTTATTTTACACAACTGTCTAAATACCATTTATCGCTCATGGCTTGCTCCCTTACCCCTAGCCATGTCAGCTGACAGGGCAATATTTCACAATTTCATAAAACATAGGCTATTGTATTATTAAGTAATTCATGATTCTTTGGGTCAGGGGAGAGCAAAGTTGCAAGGCTGGTTCTCTGTAGATGGATAGGCTAGGGCTGGGAAGGTGTGCCATTCTCCCTACTATAGTTTACCATCAAAATGAACCAGCATAAGATGGCTTTAACAGAAAAACATACACCTAGTAACATCTCTGCTGTTTAATGATAAAATGAAAACAGCATCCATAAGGATGGGAGAGGGAGCTGTAAAGTAAAACTTTATTTCACTGTTAACATCTTTCAAAGCTGATAACTTAGGAAACAAGAGGCAAGAACCCATTATTTTGTATTTACATTTCAAATTTAATTTTAAAAAAGAGATCTTCACATTATCAGAAAACACCCTTCCAGTCTTAACACCCTGTCATTTATAATATAATATATTGTCATTCATTATTTTAATAGGGCATGAAAGAAGAGGCCTCATCAAGTTGTCATAGCTACCACAATACCTGCGCCAGACCAAATCTGATTTCTCAATTGCCAGGAGAATAGCAGAGAGAAAATTGATGATCAATTGTTAACTTGAGCTTCCCAGTGACAACGTCTCTGTAAAAGTGAGGCCACAGTGAAAACATATCTCAGCTCAGTTTGTTTCCGTTTGATGGTGTATGCAATCGACCATCCAACAATACAGTTTGTCATATCCACTCAAATCAGGACTAATATCCATTGCCTTTCTTTTTTTTTTTTTTTTTTTTTAGATTATTTTTTTGGGCTTTTTATGCCTTTATTTGGACAGGACAGTAGAGAGAATGACAGGAAGTGAGTGGGAGAGAGAATCGGGGTGGGATCTGGAAAGGACCACGGGGCGGGAATCGAACCCGGGTCGCCAGCATACGGTGCAGGTGCCCCAGCCAGTTGCGCCACTGCCGGGGCCATATCCATTGCCTTTCTAATGGCAATAGCCATCGTCCCAGACAATCATTACTGATTTATTAATGACATTTAGTTCAATCAAATATCATTGTGTTCCCAGGGAGATAGAAACGGAGAAAATAAATTAAATGTTGGTTTCTGCTAAAGTTTCGAGACCTGCGAACCGTCACATTTCAAATTGGGTTCATTTATCCTGTTCCACATGAGGTATATTTGGTGTGGCAGGAATCTATGGACCAGAAGAATCTCCCGGTAGTAGCAGGGGTGGTAGGAGTCCACCTTGGACGAGGGGACAGGGAGCCCTGCCGTTCTGACCCCAAAATGAGACACGGGCTCCAGTCCGGCCTTCTGCAGACACATGCCCATGTAGACGTCGTCGATGGGCAGCAGGGTGATGGACTGAGACATCTTGTATATAATGCGCCCCGTGGAGCCGGAGAGAAGGAAGCCCCCGCCTCCGCAGTACGGCGGGTAGGACTCGGACTCCTGCACCTGCACGGGCACGTAGTACTTGCTCCACTTCTCGCGGATGGGGCCCACCCAGCGGATCAGGTGGCCCACGTACAGGTGCTTGCTGCCGTCGTTGCCGTCGGGCAGGCCGCTCAGGTAGTCCACCATGTTGTCGGTGTTGGCGAAGATGTCGTCGTCGCCGTTGAGCAGGAATCGGACGCCGGGGCAGCGCTGCTCCATCCACTCCAGGAAGAGCATCTGCTTGAGCGTCAGGTTGAAGAAGGTGTCGATGAAATCCCACTGGATCACGTCGCCGTACTCCTGGCTCTCCAGCTTCAGCATCTTATTGAGCCGCTGCCGCTCGAAGCCGGCGTCTACCGTCACGCCCGAGATGAAGACGCGGCGGATCCACTTGCCGCTGTGCTGCCGCTCCTGTGCCCACGTCTTGCGCAGTACCTCCCGCCGGTCGTAGTTGTGCGGCGAGCTCTTGATGACCAGCAGCAGGAACACGTCGGACGAGGCCTCCGGCCCACCGCACTTGTCCGGCGCGTCCAGAATCTTGGGGAAGTGCCGGCAGTGGCGGTAGAACAGGAAGTCCTGGATGTGGGGCGGCAGCGTGGCAAAGTCTGACACGTTGGCCATGGAGTAATTACGCTCGCAGTATGGCTGTGGCGGGAGCTCTGTCTGGGCAGGGTACTGGACGTCATCATCAGGGGAATGAATCATGTCTTCCTTTGGTACACTAGGGAGCTCTCTCTGGGAGATGCCTTGACTGAGGTCATAGGAGGAGTTGTCCTTGTTCAAAATTACAACCAGGCAAAGGGTGGCGACCACTAAAGCCGCAGCACTTATGTTGCGCAAAGATATCCTCATTGCTCTGTAAGAAAGAAAATAAATAAGTTAAGTCAAACAGTCCTCATGCCAAGTCTCTTCGCAACATAAACAGGAAATGTGTGATACATTATTTATATGGTTCTGATGAACCACCTAGGAGAAGTGTGTAAAGAAAATTGATCATGTGCCATGACTGGCCATTTTATCTGTTGCCAGATGATTGTGCTCTGCAAAATATGCATTGTGGGGATGTGAACATCATTGCCATACCATTTATAACTTGTTACGTTTGAGTCATGACAAGCAGTGAATGGAAAATGTATTATGCATTTCCTGGTTATCTGGTGAATTATGCAAATTCTTCATATCCCCACTTCAGCACATTACAATCTAGGTCTAGAAGTAATTCAAATTTGTTCAATGTGCTCATAATGGCTCACTGCTCTGGGATTGGAGTAAGAACATTCATTCCTACATTTGGGCTTTATTAAAGATAAATTTGCCTTTACATCGCTGCTAAATCACGAATATTGCCAATATGGCAGCAGATCCAACTGACTCGCAAGGTCCACTAACAAAGATTACTGGAGCCAGAGCATCAGTGCATAGAAACAAGATCATAACTAGGCTTATATGCAAAAATCATATCATGAATCATCAAAATACAAATCATATCATTATACTCAAAACAGAAGCTCACATCAAGTTAAACGCAAACAAAGATTTCAACAAAGCACTAATCTGTACAGGAAGTTCTTGGAATAATCATCTACAGCCTTCTGAGAAAAACTGACTTAAAATGTCATCATCTACATACTAAATATAGGCATACACTTTAAGAAGAGATGTGTCATTTTGACACATTATGTGTGAGCTCAGGGACGACACGATTTTGTGTTAATTTCGTGTAGCAACAAAACAATAAGCAAACAAACAAACAAAAATGTACATATTTTTGTAGATACGCATTCTGTTTGTTTTGAGATAGCTAAACTCTGGTTTTTACCAAGCTAGCCACACAATTGCTGTGTTGAAATTGACACAAAATGTGTCCTCCCTGAGCACACACATAAATGTGTCAAAATGTGTCACATCTCTTCTTAGAGTGTAGAGAGAGAGAGAGAGAGAGAGAAACTATGACACATCAACAATCAATTTACAATTTCTTGTTTACCCTAAAATCTAAGCTTATATGTTATTTTGCACAATGTACCACTTCCTGTAAGCAGGAAGCATACCAAGTGGGGAAAGCTGTGGGGGGAAATCTGTCTGGCAGTCCAGTGCAACATGCAACAGTGAAGTCAGTGATGAAACTGGTGTCGGCAAAAAAGTAACACACTGTCACCACATTAAGAGTTAGTTAGCCTACTATTTAATGTTGCCTTTTAGGCCTAATGACCATGAAATTCATACCGTTGTCTTGAGGTAGGCTGCCCGTGGACAACACGTTGCTCGATCGCATGCTAAACCACAGCAATGACCTGTATCGATAGTGTCGTTCGTTACATGATCGTACCGGTGTGTGCATATTAAACATATTGGCTATACATATATTGGCGTAACATACAATTACTGTAACGTGTGTTGATACATGTCGGTATATGTAGCATATGGTGTTTAACACACGCATTAGAAATAATATTATTTGAAACAGGAGAGCCGCTGGGTCGGATCAGAAAAGTGACTAATGGAAAGTTATTCCATTTCTCTGGCCAGATGGAGTAATGTCTGGCTACAGTGCGCACAAGAGAGCTGTGAACACCGGCGCTGCCCAACATCAAACATTTAAGAAAAGTTAATTTAAATATGTCTAAAGGGGCAAACGACCAAGCAATTAAACAGGACTGAAGTAGCCCATACATCGCCAACCGCGTCGGTGCCGGTCAACAAGACACAGAAATTGTTGGGGGTCCTCAAATGAATAAAATGTGCTCTAGGCCTATTTCCTTTATTACATTTAGCCATGTCTTTACAACTCTACAGCCGTTACGATTCCGGCTTGTGAGCTAGGCTATTTTTCTGTCAACCAATTCAGAAACTAATTGTTCAAACAGAAATAACTGTTTTGTTAGGCTATATGACTTGGATATTTTGTTTGTGCTTTCATGTAGTTAGCCTATTTGAAATGGTCAGACACATCTTAATTTAAATGACTCAGACCAACAACACTGGTCAATTACAGGTCTGATCATTTCATATGAAAGGCAACAGGATATAGCACTGGAAACCCCTTATTTCCTGTAAAAAAAAAAAAAAAAAAGTCTATATCGCCTGTTCGCTTGCACTTCACTTCATTAGTCTGCCTTTTGCTATCTGATAGCCCTATCTTATCCAATACTTTTCTGGGGTTCCCCCCCCAAACAGATTTGTCTTTTTATGGAAACTATTTAGGCTACATTGCATTGATGTAACTAGCCAGGGTAGGCATATCATATGCACTGACTAATAATTTAACCAAATATTACTTCAGTAAAAATATAACTTCATTTGTTTAAAACAGGCTAAAAAAATATATTTTTGTCTTACTGATTTCAGAGATGTCAGTTACCTGTTTTGTCAACGGTGAGACCACCTCCAAGCAGTTCCGCTATAAAATATTCCCTGATAGTTCCCTAATAGTCCGTTAAATGTCCATTAAATCAGTGCTAAAAAAATGCTTATGACTTCGTTTGATCCGTCATATTCCATGTCTAACCATACTATACGAGTACCATCCCTGTAGCCTAATCCCCGTTGCCAACGAAGTTGTCATGTTCCTGGTCGAAGCACCAACCCAAATCCCCAAGTGCGCGTTGTTACGCCTATGCGCTCAAACACCAAACACGCTCAGGGGGCGGGAGTCCATTGCGTGCGATGTGTGAACAAGATCACACCTCGTGAGTTAACAAGCTCGAGTGACATTTTAGACACTTCCATATTCCCCTCCATTGCAGACGATGCCATATAAGTATTTACACAGTATTTAGTTTAACATAGAGGCGATGTTGGCTAACGGTCTAACGTAGCCTTGTTAACACCAGACTGCCCCGGCAAACGTAACATTTAAACATTTAAGGGAAGGTTCAGTGAAGGTTACCGGTACACAACATTAAACCTTTATCTTACGTCCCCTTAAAGTTGTGCAGCATGAAGACAGGACTCCGGGTTGAAAATATGGTTGGGCCGATCGACGATGCCATTCATCGTGATGAATGACACACACACACACACACACACACACACACACACACACACACACACACACACGGCAGACATGCACTAACTCCAAAGGCCCCGCTGTAACAGCCTGCAACATGGACTAAAAAATCTTTCCCTGGAAATGAAAACGAGCCTAGCACTGATGCATATGCAGGGTAGGGGAGAGTGGGGTAAAGTGAGACATTTTTTACATTTGCTCCCCTCCAAGCGAGCTTAAATGATATATCGGTGAAATTGACACATTTCCCATTAATTCAGGATGTTTCCTTGCAATGGTAATGATCAGAATGTATTTAGGATGAAAGGCAGTGACAATATAATGTTTTTTAAAAAAGTGGTCTTGTGTCTCACTTTACCCCAGCTTCGGGGTAAAATGAGACAGACCAGAAAAGTCAATGGTGTAAAGTGAACCAGCTTGGGGTAAACTGATTCACATAGTTTTTCCACTCTGAAACAACAACAGATGTTGTAACAGTTAGAATCCTGACTAGTAATAGAATCATGGGGATTGGTCAATTAAGCATTTTATTTCCTAAGCACTTGAAAGTGATTCTAAACAAAATCAAATACAACATAATGTAATTCAAAATGTTTAATTAACATTCAATTGAGAGATAGAAATCACCTTGCTGTAATTCAACTTATACACTACAAAATATCCTGTAGGCTGTATAAAAGTCTTAATATAAAAATATTATTGAACACAGCCCACACTCACACACATATAATAATAATAATAATAAAAAACAATTTCAGCCAACAGAACACAGTCTGTGGGTCAGAACACAGGACCCTTAGAGCCAGAACAGCCTGGGACTCAACAGGACTAGATCCTAAATTAGAGCATCAGTCATTCTCTACTCTTGCAGGTGAAGATGAACAATTGCTCTCTACGGGTGGTTCCACCACGCCTCTTAGGTTCAGGCATCTTCTTCACCACATCTGCTTTGGAAACATATGCCACATCTTTTTTTAATCTAATCCAATTCACAGAGCATTGTACATGTACCAACACTTTACTGTGCACAGCATTTTAATGTGTAGCCTACTAGAGCCATACTCTTAACCTAATATGTACCAGAATTTTTAATATGTAGCCTACTAGCACTTTAAAGGAATACGCCACCCAAAAATGAAATTAAGCTAGTCTCGGTCACCCCCAGAGTTAGAACAGTGAAAAAAACCCGGTTAAAATCCGTCCGGGCATTCTCCTGCTTTGGGAGCAGCGATGTTAGCTTTAGCTTAGAACAGTTGCTGTAGTTGAAGGGTGTCAGTGAGCACGTCCTCCAAAAAGTGACCGAGACGTCTACATTTTTTTCTAAATATATCTTGGGAGCCGTGTGTTCAAAACGAGTACAAATCATAATGCAAAATCGAACGAGACTTACCTGGGCAGATCTTTACTTGGAACTATTTTCAGCCTCATCGCCGACGAAGCACCGCTAGCTAGGCGCAAAGTTCTCACGTAGCACCACTTGTGAAGTTCCAGTCGAATCTAGTTGGGAGTTTACAAGACTGCTACGTGAGAACTTTGCGCCTAGCTAGCGGTGCTTCGTCGGCGATGAGGCTGAAAATAGTTCCAAGTAAAGATCTGCCCAGGTAATAGTCTCGTTCGATTTTGCATTATGATTTGTACTCGTTTTGAACACACGGCTCCCAAAATATATTTAGAAAAAAATGTAGACGTCTCGGTCACTTTTTTGGAGGACGTGCTCACTGACACCCTTCATCTACAGCAACTGTTCTAAGCTAAAGCTAACATCGCTGCTCCCAAAGCAGGAGAATGCCCGGACGGATTTTAACCGGGTTTTTTTCACTGTTCTAACTCTGGGGGTGACCGAGACTAGCTTAATTTCATTTTTGGGTGGCGTATTCCTTTAAAGGAACACTTCACCGTACGTTATTCGCTTAATTAAGACAAGTTGATACATACCTCTCACGCTTCAATGCGTGCACTCACTGGCTCTGGCGCGCGGCACAACTTTGATAGCACTTAGCTAGCCCAATGCATTCATTAGGATCCAAACAGAGTTAGAAGTGACCAAACACCTCCATGTGAAACGTGACAGGTATGTATCAACTCGTCTTAATTAGGGAAATAACACAGTTTAATATGAAAAAAACGGTGAAGTGTTCCTTTAATTTGCCCTCTAGTGTCCATGCGTAGCTTACCTGCTGTGGCTTTTGTGCTGTAAAGACACCTGACTCATCCACATTATAAATCATGTGTGGAGGGTATGCATGCCTGTTAAAGATGAGAGGCATAGTAAGAACCATATCAGAATCAAAGATCTCACAGGTAAAGCCTCCGTAAAGCATTTGCAACTAAATGATTAATTCTGTCATCTGTCCATCACTACAGCCAGATTGTCAAAGAACTCCCTGACTGTGGTTTTATTGAAGGCTGTAGCCCTTCCCAGGGATGTTGCCTCTGGAGTTCGTACTAGGCGACGTGCTAGGAAGCTGCGAAACCAATCTTCACTTAGAGTAGATAATTCATTATTATTATAAGATTAAGATAGCTTTAGTAGTTAGGCCTTAATTAACCTATATAATCATGTGATCTCTTGCACCCTAGCTACCTGCACATTGTGTCTTTGACCAATTGGCAGGGACAGGGATATTGTTTCTCTCTGCATATTCAAATGCAAGTTGACGGCACTCAAGTGGAGTCAATATTTCTGTCCCTTGCAGCTGTTCTGATAGACTTCTTTCCTTCCTTGACCTCAGCAGCTGCACTCTCCATCTCCTCGAGGGGTGTTTTGCCCCAGGTTGTCTTCCTGGTGTATTGCCTTGGCATGATGGCTTTTCTACAATGTTCATCACATTTAAAATAAAAATGTAACATTACATATGAATTCATATGTAATAAATTATAATAATAATGATGTATTATTGATAATTAATACATTATATAAATATTATAATATATTATAATATATAAATAATAAAAATAATAATGATTAATTACATTAAAATATGTTTAAAACTCAACTTAACTTGTGCCTCATGGTGGGGTAAAGTGAGTCACTGTATCACTTTACCCCACACCATTTGTCTCATTTTACCCCACCTCCACCATTTTAGAAAAAATGACCTCTCTAAGCAATTCAGGCTAACCTTCAGCTAGCATCATCACATGATTGTATATGTTGTTAGTTCATCAACAGGTATGATATACGTTTTTCTACCTGAATCAATTCGTTTTGGCACAGCAGCTGATTAAGTTGACAGCAAGAAAATTTACTTTTACATGCACAAAAACATTTTTTGGGAAAAAACATGCTTACCTCAGCAAAACGAGCTTCTCTCCTTCATGGCCAAGGGGAAATGGGAAGGGCTTGAAAACAAAATGGTCACATGGGCACCAATGTGTTCTGTTGCCTAGATACAGGGTGTGTCTCACATTACCCAGTGTCTCACATTACCCCACTCTCCCCTACTGGCCGTCGAGAGTGAAAAATGAAGGATTTAGGCCTATATGGGGAACTACTTAGGCCTATTCAAATAATTCCTGACATTGTTATTGTCGTTGGACGAAATATTTAATGTTTTAGCAGATAATAGTCATAATGATTTATTAATATTGTTTTGCCTACGAAATGCTTGCCGATTGTGTGGTAAACCCTGCCTGATCTGCCAGCAATTTGTATTTCACCCTGCAGCTCAGGCTGGAAACCTGCACATCTATCTCTCCTGCTTCCTGTCCACATCTTCTGGTTCCAGTCACAAACTATAGCTTATCCAAAAGGCGCACACGGATCATTGGTCTGATTGGTTGAAGGACTGTCCAAAAGCTTATAGGGTCATTTGAACTATGCTCATTGATCACGCCTCTTGTAGAAATAAAGCGCAGACTCCCCAGACTTGTTCAATCTTTAAAAAAAAATGGTGTGCCTCAATAGCCTCAATAACATCGATATCGAAACAATAATTTTGGTATTGAAACGACACATAGGCCTACACACATTTCTTCTCAATAGAAGTCAATGTCACTTCACATGCTTGGAGAAAATGAATCTCCCTTCCATGTATGGAGTAGACTGGGTGAACCCTGCTTGACCTTCCGGGGAATTTGAATTTCGCCCGGCAGCTCAGGCTGGAAACCAGCAGATCTATTTTCGCTGTTTACTGCCAGAACTTTGGCTCCAATCAGAAACGCCCATACTAGTCCTGGCATGCTATTGGCCGGTGACGCAACAATAACAAAACTTAAGGGAATCCAGTGATTTTTCACATTTTTCATATTTCCAGTGATTTCACAAAAAAATAACCGGTTTTACAGACCTTGAGTTGCTTCCAACAGCGAAAGCAGCAAAGCAACTACAGCTATTCACCAGCATTTAAGCCTGGTCTTTCTGGAATTTCTTTGTCCACTTTACTGGGGCTGTGGCAGGTAACGCTGACTGGAAGAGCAAGCCACACAAGAAATACCAGACATGAATAAGGTGGCAAATTCAAATGGATGTCATTCAGGGTTGGGCGTTTTTACTTTTATTTTCATTAGCAGCCTCAAAAGCTCTAAACAATGAGAATAAATGTGGAATAAATGTGTATGCAAGCAGCCCTGACCATCCCCTGCACCGGTTCTTCACCCTACTCCCATCTGGCCGCAGATACGGAGCCCTGGACTGGAAAAAAGCGCACTTCAAGAAAAGTTTTGCACCCTCAGCCAGCACTGCACTAAACAAACTTCAGTCATCCATCCCCCATTCTTTTGTGTTTATGTTGTCTGCACTGTCCACCTTTGCTATCACTATGTTGAGGAGGGAGGGAAACTGGGGGGGGGGGGGGGGGTGGTGTGTGTTATGTTAAATGTTATATGTTATGTGTTATGTGTTATGTGTTATGTGTTATGTGTTATGCTATATGTATGAGCCTGTGACATTAACATCAGATGCTGCTGTCTTTTTGTGCAATATAAATGACATGTGGAACAGAATATCCTTCAAGGACAATAAAGACTATCTATCTATCCAACCCTCATAACTCATTGCCCTACAGTACTGTGACATTATCCCCATCCTCACGTCTGATGACACTTCCCTGCCACAGCCAGACAGAATATGACGTGTCTAGATATTCGCTTTGGACAAAGGCGTCTGCCAAATAGCCATAACAATAACCATAACCATATAAAATAATGTAATATGTAAATAATGATAAAATAAATCATTATGTTATATTGGTGGTTTACCCTTCTGGCTGGCTGTCTTGCTAGCTACTCTTGGTTTCGGCTGTGGATTCTATAGCAGCAAGGTGACATTATTTTAAGATAACTCTTATTTCCTCCTTCCTCCTTTCATCACTCAGCCATGCTACCCTCTATTGCTCCAACGGAAGGCCACCTGTAAATAAGCCTGCAAAACAGATCTATCTTTGTTTAGGTTACTTTCAGTCAGTCTCTGATAGGCAGTGATCTGGCTGTGTGAATTAAAGTGCAATACATCAGGCAGAAAGCAATGTGTGTGCTGGTTGATAACTTTATTCATTGACAAATGAGTTATGCGTGTCATGTGTGAATTTGACATTTGCGCTCATTTTAATGCAGAGCATGGCATCTTCAAATGCCACGCGTAACCTGCAAACTTTTCAACTGACCAGGTTCCATTGCTAGTCTAACTCACATTTAACAGTCAGAATGAAACCTGAGATCCCTGCACTGATAGGACAGCTGAACGTCATGCAGGATACACCGGGGCTCAACAGTATGGTATGCCAGACCCAACCCGCTCCACACTCATGATGGGTTCTCTTCTCTGCCAACAAATACCAACAAATTGCACAAGTTGCTGTGGCCATTGTGCATGAACAAAAGACCAATGAACATGAAAGGATAAAAAGAACGAAACCTGTTTTAACCACCTTGCCATTTGAATTAAGTGTTAGTACCGGTATTAGCACAGAGTGTATCAAAAGAAAGGTTTTGAACAACTCACTTGGTTGGTGAGGAGTAACTTGTCCTTTTTAGTAAACTATGTGCACACAAACTATGTTCTCAATGCTTGAGTTCATGTTTAAAGTCACTGATGACTTTGGGCCTCAAAGTATATTATGATAACAGGCTTGAATCCCAAAGTGACTGCTCATTGCCATATGACAAATGGGGTAGCCCTTTTTGCTAGTCTGTTTATCCAACTATTGTGAAGTATGCCCATCACCAAGGACACCAGAAAGTTCACTATATATACACACGTTGTTCATACTGTCAGAAAATGTATACAACTAGATGTACCGCAAAGCGGTACAAAATATAACCGCTGTCACATTGCACATTCTCTTCGCAACAATAAATCACGTTTGTCAATTTGTTTCCATCTTCTTAGTTTAGTTTAGTTTATTGGTTTTGTTTGACAGGGACCATGCATAGAATAACTTCTATACCAGGGTTAGCTAAATAGCTAATTTGCACCTGTAGTCCCTGGGCAGGATGTTCAAGCACAGTAAAAACACAGACAGATGAAAAGACAATAGAATTAACATTACAAGTAAAAGAAAAGCTAAATGAAAAACAAAGGTCAATGATCACAAGCTTGATTGTCTTTGAGCCATGTCTTCAAAGACTTTTTAAAACCCCTAAAACTTGAAGAGTCTCTGATATGGAGTGGGATTGAGTTCCATTTTCTAGTTGCTTGATATGAAAATGCTGATTGGCCAAAAGTGGTCTTTTTGAATGTAGTGTAACATGTCACCTCTCATTGCTGCCCTAGATACCCTAACATTGTCTCTACAGAATGACACACATTGCTTAAGTGGTGGTGGTGCAAGATCATGGGTTAATTTGTACATCAGACACATGTCAGAGAAACAAATAAAACTGTCAAATGTTAACAGGCTATGTTTTTTATGATAGTACAGTGGTGATACTTTCTTGGTTTCTTATCAAACACTTTCACAGCCTGTTTGTATAGAGAGTACAAGGGTTTCAGAGTGGTCACCCCTGCCTGAGACCAACTTGTAGCACAATAAGACAAATGGCAGAAAATCATTGAATGCATAAACAGTTTAGCAGCATGCAAGGGTAATTGATGTCTTATATGTCTAAAAGTAATCAAACTCACTCTGACATTTCTGGATATCTTCTTAATATGCTTTTTAAAATTTAGATTAGAATCAATAATTATGCCCAGGTATTTGAAATGGTCAACTATTTTAATCACCTCTCCTTTGACCAGTATGTCAGGTTGTTGCTGTGCATTTATCTTTCTAGAGAAATACATAGCAACTGTTTTACTAACATTGAGAGTCAGACAGCTACTAGTTAGCCAATCTGATACTTTATTTAGGACTGCAGTAAGTTTTAGAGCAGCCTGTTCTCTATTTTTAGCATGCGTAAATTGCTGTGTCGTCTGCATACATTTGAATATTGACGTCTGGGCAAATCAGAGGCAGGTCATTGATATATAAACTAAATAGAATTGGTCCTAAAATTGATCCCTGTGGGACTCCAATGGAACTGTTGGCAAAGGAAGAGCATACATCATTAATTCTGGTGGACTGCTTCCTTGAGTCCAGATAAGACTCCATCCATGTCAGAGCTTTAGTGGAAAAATTAAACTTGGATAACTTTGACAACAGAACATTATGATTCACAGTGTCAAAGGCTTTTCTGAAATCAAGGAAAACGGCACCAACAACACCCCCATTATCAAGGCTGGATTTGATTTGTTCAATAAAGTAACAGTTTGCGGTCTCAGTTGAATGGTTCTTTCTAAAACCAAATTGCATAGGGTGCAGTGGAAAATGGCCCTGATTTAAATGGTCCATCAACTGGTCGCACACTATTCTTTCACTCACTTTAGAAATGACAGGGAGTATACTGATAGGTCTGTAGTTGGTAACATCAGTTACATCACCAGCCTTGTAAACAGGAGTTATTGCTGCTGTCTTCCAGGCCATAGGAAAACAACTATGTTTAAAAGACAAGTTAACCAGATGAGTAATTGGAGTGGAGAGGATACATTTATACTTCTTCACAAATGCACAATCACAACCAAAAACATCTTTAGCCTTTGAGTTCTTAAGGTGGCCTATGGTTTTAACTATAGAGGATTCTGTGACCTCAGGTATGTTAAAATGATATGTTCTATCCCCTACTACACCTTTTATGTGTGTAAATGAGCGTGTGCATGTGTGCACTTGCTTTTGTGTATGCGTGCTTCTCTGTCTGTGAGTTTTCGCTTGTTAGTGTGGGGTGGTGGGGTTGTAATGTCAGTGTCACTGTCAGTGTCCCAGGAATCCTTGACGGAAAATTGCTGAAGAAAAAAACGGAAGAAAAAATAACTGGCTAAACCTGTATGACCGCCGCTTCACTGTGAGGCAATCATGATAATCTTCTACTTCCCCATCAGCCTCTGTTTGGCTGGAAGATGTGATGTGTTTTCTAAAGCTAGAGAAAATAATATTACATTGAGAGGATCTGTGGAAAGGTACTATTTCAAGTGTGGACCGTTTTTGTTATATTTTGCAAGTCTGAAACAGTTGCCCACTGGGTAAGTGTCTCTAATTGTAATTGAGACCCCCTTATCCTTCCCACTGTTTATTCATTGCCTTTGATTTATCTCTCTTTTTTTCAGTTGGTATTTGATCACCTCACAGAATGGTTGACACATTGTAAATAATTACTGTATTTGAGCCACCTAACAAGTTATAGACATATGTGGGTCTATGTTTTGTAAGAATATTGATGCATAGCTGTGAGAATGTAGGCCTACATTTGTAATTGAGAAATGTTTTGTGAACATACTAGCTGCCAAGAGGTGTATGGGGAGGGTGGGTGAGGGTAATCTTGTTCCTGTTTTAAAAAAAGAAAGATAGAAAACCTGGAGGAAAGCACATGTTTGATGTTTGATGTTTCCTTCAATAATACAATATACAAACTACATTTAAAATGATTTATTCCTAAGTGTTGAAACAAGACAAAAACGATGATATATACATAACTCATTTGTACAGGATGATATGTAGTTATATCAAAGCATGAGTCTTTGTACTGCATATGGAACTGAATGTATGGAAGAAACGGCAGTCAAGCATAATCTATTTACAGGATATAAGCCTGGACTTCTGGAGAGTAATGTAAAACCTGAAAATCATGTTTAACTCTAAACCTGTTTGACAGAGACTGTCATTTATCCATCAGCTTTTGCACACCAATCCTTGAGCAAAAAATTGACCAAATCATATTAAAGGACAGCTGATGCAGCAAGAGACCAAGAAATGATTGTCTTCCTCAGGCAGTTACGGCAACAAGGAGGATAAACTGTACATATTACTGATATTAAAAGGGATAAGGATTAACAGACAATATATGAACAATATTGCAATGATATTAAGACAACTGTTACTTTGTAATGCTGTGTAAAACTGCACCTACAGTACATTTAGGTATTGTGTAAATGCATAGATATCAAGACACTTATTAGGGAAGCGAAATCTCATGAGATAGATGAGCCAACATTACAGCACTTTGAGTAAAAATGCCTCATTCAAACACAAGGGGTATAGGTTTTCAGGTCTTCTGGATGGGCTCAGCATTCTGTTTTTTATTCAGAACTTCTTGTATCATTACATCTTTATTAAGATGGGGTTGGTTGAAAGTAGGCTGGCGTGCAAGGGTAGGCCTATATATTTTTTTCAATTCTTTTGGTTCTGTGATAGCCTTTTTCCACCAACAGAGAACCGGTGTCGACAGTTGGGAGCATTTTTACCTCACAAAAAGAAAACGGTTCAGAATGTGGCACTTTGGTTCGGAGCTTGAAACAAAAGAAAAAGAGTGGACGTAACATTCCATTTAAAGGGAGAAGACTAAAAGTATGAGTTTTCTGTCTACATCAACTTTTGCCATGAGTGAACAAAACTATACACCGCAGACATTGAACAGCATTTTACACAGATAATCGTTTTTGTTATACAACTGTTATATTATCCTCCTGTTTATGCATATGATGAACTAATACCGTCATTAACTTGTTTATCCATACAACACCCTCTGTTGGTGACACATCCTGGGTTCTGTTCAAAACTGGTGGAAATGCTGGCTGGTTCACTAGGTAGCACTTGGTTCAAGCAATTCTGAACCAGTTCAAGAACACATTTTCTGTTGGTCGACAAACACCCTGGTGGTCACACTGACAAGTCTGTGTGCTTCTCTTGAAGTTTACTAAAAGTCGAAATGTGTTCTAATTTCTGTCTAATTGTGTTCCCTTCCTTTTCACCCAGGAATCACTTTGCTTTGAACTGTCTATTACTAAATACCCTGCTTTTTCAAGGCTTGTGCCACAGTGGAAGAACAGGGAGACAGAACGAAGGTTGACAGAAAAAAGGAGAAGATAAAAGGAAGATTATGGAGACAAGGCAGGAGAGGAGAAAAAGAAACAGAAAAATGAAGAGAAAGAAAAAGAATATGGTAAAAGAATGGTATTGTGACAAGGAAAAACCGCACTGTGGAGAAAAAAGAGGCAAGTCAATCCAAACTCAGCTGGGGCCACCGCTCTCGTCTGGCTCGGGGTGGAAGCATAGGTCGAGCCGACGGCGAAGCCGCACCTTCAGCTGCAGGCCGCGCTTCACACTCGCCTGCGTGTACTCCTGCGCCTTCAGCTTGGCGTAGTAGTCCGAGAACTTGTTGAAGAGGATGGAGATGGGCATGCCGTTGAGGATGATGCCGAAGGAGATGCAAGCGAACGCCACCAGCCGTCCCAGCACAGACACAGGCACCACGTCACCATAGCCCACTGTGGAGATGCTGACCTGTGATTAGGCACAAAACCACCAGTCTGAATCATCATTCAGATAAACAGAGTAAACTGCTAACTAAATAGCTATGGACATAACTTGTTCAAACACCTGCAGCTACACAAAGATAGAGACGGACCTCATGTTGAAATGTGTATTTCATTGTAATTGCACTCTAGCCTTTATTTGTGTCAACATGATTTACAATTATGGTGGTTGAGATTAGGTTATTCATCTCAACCACTGATTAGTTCATTGTCACTTCTCCCTGAAATTGGGGCGGTGGTTGTGCAGCAGATAAATAACTCATTCAATATAAGTCAGGGGTGTGTCGATGGGCTGGGCTGGGGTGGGCATAGTCCACAGTCCATAGCACGGCTGAAGTGCCCTTGAGCAAGGCACCTAACCCCTCACTGCTCCCCAACCGCCGCTGTTGGGCAGGCAGTTCACTGTTTTGGGTTAGTGTGTGCTTCACCTCACTGAGTATTCACTGCGTGCTGAGTGTGTTCACTAATTCACAAATTGGGATAAATGCAGAGGCCGAATTTCCCTCACAGGATCAAAAAAGTAGATATACTTATACACCCAGATAGGCATGTGCACACCTAAACCAAACCTCGCCAGTAGCTTGCTCAGGGCCTCTACACATAAAAAGAAGCACCAAGCATGTACTTAGCTAACTCAGAGTTTATTACAGAAGACTGTTAAGAACACTTACCAAGAGTCCCCCAGTTCCTCTCGAAGGAAAGTCCATATAAGACGATTATGTCACATGAGATCTTGACTTTCCTTTCTAAGTTCAGTTGGTAAGTGTTCTTAACGGTCATCTGTAATAAACTCTGTTCACTAAGTATGTTGTTGGTGCTTCATTTTATGTGTAGAGACCTTGAGATGAGATCTGCCCTAATCCAAATATTACATCAGCTAATCATAATGAACCAAGACTGTTCTGCCCTAGCCAGTTCATCATACGAATTTTCATTATAAAGAGACTCTTAAATCAGTGCATTCTACTGTAGCCTATAAAGAAAACAGAAGCTTTCATGCAAAGAGTTTAATGCTAATTAAATGCTAATGTAATGCTTTTTCACAGGTAGGATAATGGCCCTGTAATTGTATTCCTTTTGCCCCTTTCTTATGGCCTTGTTTATGTAAAAAAAGTGACTTTTGTTGTTTCTCACCCAAACAATCCAAATGTCAACAATCAAATGCCCACCCAAAGATGCACGCACGCACACACACACGCACACATGCACGCACTTCCAGGCGGCCATTATGTTTCCCACAGAAGACCTGGCTGCAGTGTACAGTGACTGAGGCGGTAAGGATTTCCACAGGGGACACTATTTTGATATTGTTAGAATAAGCTCATTCTCATTACAAGCACATTATTATTTCCAAAAGAAAGAAAACAGGAAAATGAAATGCGTGTGTGAGAGGCCAATCCAACAAGCAGTTTGTGAAATATGCAAATGATAGCCACAGGCACTTCATGTACGCTGTACCATGTCACAAGAAGTTTTATTGTCCTTACAAGTTCATCCAGATTGTATCTAGACGCAGGAGGATATGCAGAATGTGGATGGACAGGGACTACTTGTGACATCAATGGAATACCTGAGACCAAGCTTAACAGGTTTACAGTTTTTGTCACTGCACACTACACACTAAAAAGGAATGCTTAGACCAAAGCCTCAAACCTAAACCAACCAAACCTAAGGCATTCCCTTTACAGACACATTATTATTGTCAGAAGAAAGAAAGAGAAATGGCCATGTTATATGTGGCGTATTCAATGCTTCCTCCCAATGTTCTGACAGAGAGGAGCATTGTCAACGGCCCGGAGATGGGAAGCACAGTATTTGCACAATCTGTGAGAGCCGGGAGTTGGGCAATCAAGTTTACAGTCCCCTCCAAAAGTATTGGAACATGCTAAAGTTGACTATATACTGTAAAATCATCTTTGTGAATGAATAGCCTAATGTATCGTAAATAAATAAATGTTTTCCTTAAAATACAGGGGTCATAAGTAACTATGCCTATACGCCTATGTTAACCCTATGTGTTAAAATTCCCATAGAGGCTAGCATATTTGTATTTGTTTTATTTTTTAAATGCCAGTTATTTCATTTATCCAGGACACTATGCACCCTGATCAAGTCCCTTTGTCCTTTGGAATTAAAATAAACCCACATCAACACATTTGAAATGTCTTAGTTTTTCTAAGCAAAACAATATGTTAATTGAACAATCACATGTTTTTGAGCCATCAAAGTCTGATGTTGTTTGAATAAGAAATGCAAAATATATTGGTAATAATCATACTGGTAAATACATTGGCTTTCGCCACTCTGTAGCCACTCCCCCAATTGTATGTGTGTGTTAACTGCATATCTTTTATGGGATTGATTTCAGAGTTGTGTCTTGCTGCAGGCACCAGTGAGTGCAGTGTCAAGTTTGATGTGTGGGTAAGAAAATTGGTATATTAAGTGCACATATAGCTGCTGACCACTCCCCCTCTCACACAGCACAGCCATAGACAGTAAAATCAATTCACTCACCCATCTAAATAGTCATCAACACACTTCACTCCCTAACTCACACACACCTCACATGGGCACCTCACCCCTCACTCAATTGAAGTTGTTTAGCATGACTGTTGGCATAAGATGACATAAGATTGGCAGTTAGTAGTAAACTTATATTGAAAACCAGAATTCACTCTTACTTTTACTTTGTAAGAGAACAAAGGATACTTTTTTTGTCTTTGGGCTCATAATTATAAGCTTTTACAATATGTAAAGTATGCTATAGGCTATTGATAATAATTATATCGAAAGCATGTTGATATCAATATGCAGTTGCATATGAGTGTCTTGTTTAGGATTAAAATAATAATAATAATAATAACTAGAAAATGTAATTCCATGGAAGGAATTACCATTGCATGTAAATGCAAAAAGGTTGCGCAGCAGTGGCATTTGGATCAAAGATCTTTGATTACTGACAGCTGAGCACTGACGTAACAATTAATCTTTGCTGCCAAAGGGTCTCAACGTTAACTCTATGGGAATTTTAAAATCTTTTATCGTAAATATCTCTACAAGTATAAAGTTCACAAATGTGAAAAATACATTGGACAAATCTCCGTTACAAGACCTTTGTACGAGTGTTTGAATGACGTCAAACGGTTAAGTAGTTTTAGCGTTATAAAACGTGGATTTTGGTCGGAGGAAGAATAATAACTATATTAAGAAGAATAGGGATAACAGTACATTGCATTCACATGCAATGTAAATAATAAAAATAATAATAAGGACTTGGATCGACTTGGCCTTGGTAAGACTTACTTTGGACCTCTGACCTGGGACTTACTTGGACTTCAGTGTTAAGACTGGAGACTTACGTGTTATCTGCCAAACAGTGACTTGGTCACCTCTGCAACAAAGTGCAATTTCGTTTACTGATCAGCACATCATGGTCTCCTTTTCACATCACTGAATTCATCATTATAGGCCAACCTGAATCTGAACATTATGATGTTATACTATACATGAGATCAATGTAGTCCTTGACCATGAAAACATGGGTGTAGACATTACCTCTTCTGAATGTTTGGTTCATATCATATCAACATATAGGATGCAAAGTACATAAATTGGCTAAAGCAAAAAGGCCAGCAGGAGGAATGCATGATATTGTATTATGACTGTAATCCTTGTCTACCAAAATATAGAGGAAGACGTAATCCTTTCTGTGCGATCATGTTCTGTTCAGGACAGATGATGCCAAATACATTATTTGGTTATGGCAAAAAGCAAAGTGACTACAACAATCAGTCATTCTTGCTGTGCTATCATATTCTGTTCAAGAGAGATGATGCAAAATACATGATTTGGTTGTACAGAGGGCAGAAAGCACAGTGGCTGCCACTTTTTTTAAACAAAAGGCATCAGACCAATAATCATACCAAATGCGGTGCTTGTATCCATTTCTGAATGATTATAGCACTTTATTTGCTCTACTATGGTGTGGTACAAACAGTGTCCATACCACATTCGGAGACAAGTGAGGTGCCAACAGGAACCTGGGTTTGAATCAGCCATGGTAATTTCCCAATCCCATCCAATCATATTGCTGTCACTCCTCAGTGTCCTATCTGAACTGTTGCCTGTGATTGTGTGCTCATAATCCATTCTTTCAGTGCAAGTAAGACTGGATCAGCACGGCACTCGGAAGTTCATGCTTACTGCTGCGAAACAGTATTGTGGTGGCCATATAGAGAGGGAACCAAATGAAGAAGGAAGTGTCAGAACAAGAGGAGGAACAGAAGTGTAAAACTTAGGTTAAGGTTAAACAAGTCTAGGGTTAAACTTTAATAACTGTCTGATCAGTCACCCGCATTAACAAACAAGGAACAATCTAATAAAAGAGGTCAGCATCATGAATGATTTCATTTTACCATCTTGACATCATTGGAACAACAGCAAATAGTTGTTGTTGGAAAATGTGAGGATATCAACACCATGTAATTGTTGACAGTATTCATGTTGCTTGTTATTAAACGAAAACGAATATACAGTTAAAAAAAGAGGGTATTCATGTCAGAATCCCCTTTGATATCTGCAGCGGCATAAAACTTGGAAAACCTTCTCTTTGTAAAAAACATTACTAAGATGAAAGGAGGACATCTGTGCTCATAATTATCATTGAAGCACTTAATCTGGGTCTTTCCATATGGTATGCAACCTTTACCACAACATAATATCATCCACAAAAGGATTAATAAACATGTAATCAGATTACAGGCATTACAAACTAAAGGAGGCTTCAAGGGATCAACATGCATCTTTGGAGTAAAATGTGACTTCTTCCAATCTGCCCCCTCTCACACTCACTCAAGGAGCCTTTCCTGTTATTATGGTAGAACTAGAATGTAAACATCAAGTGCATACATACAGTGTGGAGCACATGTATTTGATACCATGCTAAAACAGGAATATATAAAATCATCATTTGACAATTGATCTTAATGCCTTCATTCAAAAAAATGAGTAAAAATCAAACCACCAAGAACACTAATTTTCTTTGTGATTGGAGAATGTATCGTAAATAAATAAATGTTTTCCTTAAATGCTAAGGGAAGGAAGTATTTGACCGCCTATATAACCCTATGGGAATTTAACAAATAGGGTTAACATAGGGGCAGGCAGATTTTTATTTTTAAAGGCCAGCTATTTCATGGATCCAGGATATTATGCATCCTGATAAAGTTCCCTTGGCCTTTGGAATTAAAATAGCCCCACATCATCACATACCCTTCACCATAGTTAGAGATTGGCATGGTGCTTTTTCCAGTAGGCCTATTAGCCTGTTTGATGCTCATTGAGCTCAATGCAAATCAAACAGGCTAATAGGCCTACTGGAAAAAGTGGTTAGTGGCCTACTTAGTGGTTTTATTTTTACTCATGCAAGACATTAAGATCAATTGTCAAATGATGATTTTCTATTCCTCTTTTTAGGCAACTTTAGCATGGTATCAAATACATTTTCTCCTCACTGTATACACAGGAAAAATTAAGAGACCACTGCATATTTTCTAATGTCAGCCTACAGTTGCTGAGTGACATTCAAATGAGTTGACAGTCATATTTCTAAATTAAGACAAAACTGCCAATTTGAATATGAATGTCAACCTAATTTGAATGTCACTCAGCAACCATAGGATGACATCAGACAAATGAGCAGAGGTCTTTAATTTAAAATGTTCCAGATCTGTATAGTATATTTCTGAGAACTTGGGATTATCAACTACAAAGACGGCCCAAGCACACAATGGGAATTATAATTTTAGAGCAATCTAGCGCTACTCACCGTCGCCCACCACCAGGCATCAGGTATGCTGCTGAAGGGCGTGCCAACCACCTCCCGCTCTACCGAGTGCAGAAGGGCTGAGAATGTAAAGATTCCCATGGCAATAAAGAGGAAGAGGCAGCACACTTGCTGGTAGCACTGCCGCAGCGTGAACCCAAACG
This sequence comes from Sardina pilchardus, assembly GCF_963854185.1. Lineage (NCBI taxonomy): Eukaryota > Metazoa > Chordata > Actinopteri > Clupeiformes > Clupeidae > Sardina > Sardina pilchardus. The sequence continues at coordinate 5,782,906 of NC_085008.1, forward strand.
CCTGCATGCCTGTGGAGTGACGTGCCAGCTTGAGAATGCGAAAGATGCGCATCAGTTTGACGACCTTCAGGATCTTGCTGACCTTGCTGACGCGCGCCATGGTTTTCAGGTCGTCCTGGGCGCTCAGGTCCTCCGGATTGCTGAAGGCCTCGAAGATCAGCTGAATGAAGTAGGGCATGACAGCTACCAGGTCCACAAAGTTCAGGGCGCTCATCAGGAAATGCTTGATTTCGCAGGTGGTGAGCAATTGAAGGAAGTACTCAAAGGTAAAGAAGATGATCGAGAGGATCTCAATGCACTCAAAGTAGGTCTTCCCATATATGGCCTCGCACTTCAATTCCTTGACTGTGTTGAGGGTCATGGCAACTATGGAGATGAGCACAAACAGGCTGGAGAACACAGCAAAGGCCTTGGCTGACAGAGAGGAGTAAGGGTTCTCCATCAGGTCCCAAAGGGACTTCCGAACACCCCCCAGGAACATGTCCTTGAAGCCATCCTCGCTGTGCTTGGGCTCGATCTGAGCCATGAGCTCCTTCTCCACCTTGAGGTAGTCCCTCAGCTCGTCCACCTTCTCCTCAAAGAGGATGCGGCAGCAGCGCTGGGTGTCCTTCAGGCTGACGCCCCAGTACTGCATCTCCTCTTCGAAGTTGATGGGACACAGCTCCTCCATGACCCAGAGCACGCCACTGTGGTAGAACTGGAAGATGTAGTTGAAGAAGACAGGGTCCCGGTCGAAGAAGAACTCGTCCCTCCTGACGCAATAGTCATCACAGAATGTGAGCTGCTTGATGCGGTCCGTGCAAAGGGCCAAAGAGCCAATGCGTGTGTATTGGTACCTGGCAGCCAAATGTTTGGATAGGAGGAAAATCCTGCCCCCAACATTGATGTTCAGCAAATGTGTTGGTTTCCTCGACTTGGTTTTGACACCGGACTTTTTCGCCTTGGGTTGCGTACTCTCAGAAGTAGGGCTGTCCAGGTTCTCCATGGAATTCCATGCCTTAACCGACCTATCCTGGGAGAACGGGAATGTCTGTTCATCTACGGCGCATGAGAAACTATCTGTGAGCTTCAGGTTGGCAAATAAGGTGGAGCGCCTGTTTTTCAGCTTCTTTCCTGGCTCCTGAGGAGTAGCCATTAGTTATGTATCCAAAATCCAAAGTCTGTTTTTGCAAGCAGTCCAATGAATAACTATGAACTCTCGGATTCCTTTGCAAGGGCCGAGTTAACCGCTATGTCAGCTGGGGGCCAACCTCCAGGCCGAGCGCAACCCTCAGCATCAGCTCCATGAAAAAGAAGACCGTAGGGCTATCGGATGCGGAAGCTTCCCCCCTCTCCTTCTCCCGTTAACCTGTGCTTCCGTGGGAAGGAGAAGAAAAAGTCATTCTGGCTTTGCTGGCCCTGAGGATCAAGACTGCCTGTTCAGAGATTTTTTCCCTCCTTTCTCTCAAACTCCCTCCCTCCCTCTCCACTCACACTTAATCTTGTTGCCATCCTTCCTATCCCTGCTAAATACGGTCGGCAGGGATTAGTGCACAAGTTGATTTAGGGATTGCAACCTTGGATAATGTTGATGGCTTTAAAAACATTATTTCAATATTTACTCTTTTTTTTGTAATTTTTTGCTATTCTTATCCCTGAAGTTGAATGTATGTAGCTTTGCATACATTTTTGTTTGCTTTATCAATAATGGGGATATTCATTTTTCAACAGTTTATTTCATTCAAAAACTACAGTACAATTGCTTTATCTCACATTCTGATTTTAAGAGCTTTTAACAGAAAAAAATACTCATATACTACAGAATCTTTGATCAAAACCATTAAATAAACGATAAATATAACACTTTGTTTTCAAATAAAACAATCATATGATGCAACCTGAAAATCTGAAAGATCCAAACAATCTGACATTTCACAATTTCCAAGTGTTGTAGCTTTCAAACAATCATTCCCAATTGTACCACTGAGAATTACAATATAACAGATTTGTTTCTATTTCAGCATTAATAAGCAACCAAACAAGGAAAGCAGAAATCACCAACAGAAACAGAAGAAAGTGCAAATAAAATGATAGCTCTACGCAATGCATAATCATTGCTCATAACTTTTTCCAGCAGGAAGTACAGTATTCACACCAAAGTACTGAATATATTAATCATACTAGTGCAACCTATGATCATTACTTTCGATAAACCAGCTAATAAGCCATTCAGAATATCTGAATAGTAGAACTTGTATGGCCATCAACTTAACAGTGCCAGAGACAAACAAGTTACAGTTAAGGCCAGAAAAGCATGTGTTACAAATACTGAGAAAACAGTTAACTACTTAGCCAACTAAATAGGTTAGCACATAATACCGTAACATCATGGCCATGTTACAGTAATAGGCAGCTTGGTTCAAGTTTGATTAATCCTTAAATGAGGAAGTCACTCAAGCATGTGCCTAGGGTGACTCATCACAGCCTCTTTGTTAAGTAATGATATTGTTCATCTCTCTGATTCAATATAGATCACTGTTGTGCATCTCACAGACGCCAAAAGGTTAGCCAACATTGGAATTTCTTCCTGGAAAGTTTTCAGAAAAGGAGCAAGGAAGAAAAACCTCAGACACACAGAAAAAAAAAACAATTCAACAAACAAAATTCCTTAGTCCTATTGGATACCATCAAGCCAAACAAATTCTAAGTTTTTCTCTGTGAATAGAGACCTGCAGGCACACGAAATGAATGAGTGATTAGATCGGAAGCAGTCAATTCGCTGATAAAACTCTGTGACATTGAGTCAAACGACCTGTTCCAAATCCTCATTTATTTAATCCCCACCTTCCCTCCCCTCCCCCTCCCCCTCCCCTTCGGCCAGACCTCATCTCTCGTCTACAGGAGTTACAGGTTGTGCAGAGGGCTGGCACCAGCACCATCGCCCAATGCTGCTCACTGACCCGGCAGGCAGCAGCAGGAACTTGGAAGCCTTTAATAGTTGAGACGGAGAGGACATGGCAGGAGACAGGATGACAGGTTGACAGGATCACGCTGACTCTTCACAAATCACCCGACCCATCGTCTTCACGCAAGCACCGTCCGTCCCATCACCTCCGCCAGCTTAAGCAGTCTCCTAAGGGGGGGGGGGGGGGTCACACAGCACTATCTCTATCAGTTGTCTATTAAGCCAGCTGATTAAGGGCTGTGGTGTTAACTCAGGTGAGGAGCCAAGGCAGGTCAAGGCAGGTAGAGGACCATGCGCTGACCTGCCTGCTGGGATGCAGGTGCTGCTGTGGTATGTGTGCATGTTTGTGTTTGCGTTTGTGTGTGCGCGCGTGTGTGCGCGTGTACTGGGGGACGAGGCACTCACATTGAGGAGATGGCCGTTGAGGGGGGCAGCAGGCATCAGGGGGTCACGGGACTCTCCAAGAAAGTCATCAGCTTGGAGACTGGGGCTTCTTTGGGTGGAGCTGAGCTCCACCCTCCACCACCACAGCAGCCCCACCAGCAGCAGGCTGAGCAGCACTAGGAGAGAAGGGTGGAGGTTCAGGGGGAAGAAACTGAGTGTTATGCCCCAGCTGTGGCGCAACTTCACTTCCTGTCATTCTCCACAGTCCTATAACATTAAAGCAGAGAGGGTTAAAGCGGAGCGAGAGGCGCAAACGTTCGACCATTTCCGCGTTCTGTTTTCGCAAAGGGGAGGGGGGCCAAATCGCCCTTTAAGCAGACCTAGAAAGTGACGTTACATTTGAACTTAACTGCTTGCCGATCGATATCCCACTATGACGTTTTTGCGACACACCTCTTTAAGCAGACAAGAACTGTTCGAATTTTGCTTCCATAGAAATGCATTATGTTGCTCTATCTTGTCAGTAATAAAGGATCTTTGATTAAAGGCATAAAAGCCCAAACATTTTTTTAAAAAAAAATTTAAAAAAAAGAAACTGAGTGTTATTCCTCAGAAGACATGCAGAAGTCCCCAACCTAGTCACGGCATAACATAAAGTGACAAAAATCATTGAGTCCTTTTTCCCAAGGTTCCCTAAAACACATTAAAACACAGGTCTCAGGTTTCAACATAAACCTGAGTAAGAACATTTGTGTTTCCGTCAAATGGAAATTTTAAGCAATATGACACGAGTGGAAGTGGTGTTGGTAGAGGATATCCTTATGGCTGTAATGTGGCCACATGTATGCCTCATACACCTCAATTTTTATGGGCAATGCAGCCAGTGGGAAAATGACGCTGTCTATGTCCCTTGTAAACTTGCATGTTGCCATAGTGTGAGATATAAAGGATATGCACAGGTAACTACAGGAACTGGAAGCATGTTAGGCATACTTTTTCTGTCTGAAAATGCATATAGGGGACCAATCACAGAACAGGGGGGGAAAGCAAGACGATGATGAGCTATGCACAGACGCATTTGATAGACATCAATAAATCAATAAACCAATAGACGGATCTGGCCATTTTTTTCAAATGCGAGAAAATGAACGTTGGCTCCCAGACAACATCTCATTGAGAAGTGGTGGCGCAAGCCAGGCTATATTCAGCTGGCATTTCTTTTTGAATACTTCCTGGGAGTGACACCCCCAGAACCCCATTTTGGACTAAGTTCCTACAGTTTTAAACTCTTGGTGACACCCTTGTTTCCTGGTCACAATAAGTTAAAGCCAAGCATGTTGGTTTAAGGAAACAGTACATCCTATGATCGTATAGGTTAAACGTACGTTTACCTCCTGCTTAGATAACAAGAGGCATAAGCTCCCATAATTTGAGCAACACAACAAGCAGACTTACGGTATGTGCTTATTAATGTGCATAGCGTTATTGCAATGACCAATGTTCATCCCTACTGTGACCTTGGGTTAGTGACTATAATGTTGGCAGGCCTGCATGAGAGAGGTGGAGATAAGGCCAGGTTCTGACCTTAGGAGCATAACAAACTGCTGGAAGTCTATGTTATGTCCCTGAGTGTGATATCAGTGTCTGCTTGCTGTTCTGAGTTTTCGTGTTTGTTTCGTAAAGTCCCGTGGGCACACAACGCTTAATTGCTTGCCTGCATTTGCTTGCCGCGCGCCCTTTAAAAAGGGGCTTCCTACGTCACAGGGAAAGCACAGTTTCGCATTTTGGGTTGCCGCTACCATGTCACACTACACCGCTCCATGTTCATGTTCCACAACACCCCAGACTGGGACATGACAATCTGGCTGTATGCAAAACTCACCAATGAGTGACACTATCCATGCAAAGCTGGCCTCAGAAAGGTCTGACTTCAGCATAGGTTGGTATGATGAACTCCCTGGAACACAGTCAAAAGTAGCCCCCTCACTGATCTGGATGGCAGTGCATTACAGTGCTCTCTAGATAACATACTGAAACACTGACCCCAAACCTGTGAACAAAGCTTGATTCATACACTTGCTAATTGTCATATATTATACTACAACATTAAACATGTTCCCCATGTGTGAAGTGCATAATATGAAGTAGCTTGCATGCATGAGTACATCTCTGGTTATACAAAAAGGCTATTTTCCACTAAGACAAGCAATATTACTGCAGCTCTATCCAGAAGAGATTAAGTACAACTATTCTTCAATGTAATGTGTACCAGTTGGTGTGGTTGTAGATTGTTATTCTCTCCCTAATTAACAGAATGCTAAACCCTTTGTCAGCTTTCCATCTTTTTGTTAAGAACTGGTTCCAGGAAAACTATCGTCATTCACATTCCAAGAGATAAAAGAAAAGAGAAGGTTTGCTTTTTACTTGTAGGATCTGTAGGAGACAAACAAGTGAAACCAGGCATTCCCTTCTCAGAGAAGAATTCCTGCACACACCCAGATGGACACACCTTCCCTGGGAAGCCACACGCTGCTTGACCTACAAATTTATCAAAGCAGAACACAGAACCACACACAATGTACACAATCTGGCAGACAGAACAAATGTGAACACCATCAAAAGGTGCAACAGCAAAGAGGGCTGAATGCAAGTCAACAGACTTGTATGGAACACTGATCAAACACACACGCAACACACCTGTGGTACAACACATACACAGATGTGCACCAATGCTACCCTGGCCCACGCCTGACTACGTACTTCCGCTCATTATAGTGCATGAAAATCCACTATACTGTTCTTCCAAAGTGTTCTTATTCCACTACTTCTAACGCACGCAATTCAGCTTGAACCGTTTAACGTAGAAACTTCATTCAAACGTTGTTGCGTAGGTCTTGTTTATGCCATGTCTGCTTTGTATTTTTCAACTTTTTAACTTTTATACTTTTTAAACTATGAATTAAAAAACGATTTCCCCATAGATTTAACATTGAGCTATTTTCCCATAGACTTAACATTGCTCATTATGACATCACGGCAGCAATTAGAATGTTACGCCAGGTGGCCAGTCCAGGTGCAGCAGCTCCTCTCTCTCTCTCAGGCACACTGGCTCTCTTGAGACTACATTTTCTGTTCCCCTGTATCAACTGTATCAACATAAGTCTTCCTAATTCCATCCAACTTTCTATCCATTCATCTTCTTCAAACCATTCACTCATCCACCCATTCTAAACAGTCTGCCTATCAACATCAATTAGACGATCTACATTCAACTTTTAAACAATCTACTCTGTCTCAGGCTTTAAGAGCACACCCTGGCTCTCTTAAGACTAGCCAGTTAAATTGATTACACCTGTATCTGTATCCACTACTCTCAGTAGAGCTGTGTCTCTCCATTCTACAAGAATATAAGGCACATTCCATCCAACTTTCTATCCATTCATCTTCTTCAGACCATTCACTCATCCACCCATTAAACTGTCTATCAACATCCATTAAACTCTCTGTCTATCAACATTAATTAGACTACATTCAACTTTTAAATGATTTACTCTGTCTCAGGCTTCAAGCATATACACTCTGGCTCTCTTAAGACTAGCCAGTTAAATTGATTACACCTGTATCAACTGTCAGTTTCTCTGGCTATAAGCATACAATCTCTCTGAAGACTACATATCCTGTTAACTGTTTCCTCTGTCCACAACTGTTTCAAAATAAAAGTCCTCACTGCAATAATACACCATTAAATCATTTAACCATTGAAACTACTCAACTATTTAACTGTTCAACCATTCCAACTGTCAGTTATCATCAACTATGCCTCCAGTCAACTACATGAAACCTCCATGTACCTAGCAACCAACATAGCAACCATTAAAATTAAGCGTTTATGACCGTTTCCATAGCAACCAACATGATTACACTGCAGTAACTTCTTGTTTCCTGATAGTGGCCACATGAATACCCTTGCAACAAATGTTTAAAAATAAAAGTCCGCACTAGCAAGTTAGCTAGTTAGCATGGTTAGCATAGTTAGCATTTTTAGCATAACTGCTAGAAATGATTGGCTAAGTTAGCTAATCAACCTGGTTAGCATGTTTAGCATAGTTAGCATTTTTAGCATAACTGCAAAAAATCATCAACTAAGTTAGCTAATCAACCTGGTTAGCATTGTTAGCATTTTTAACATTGTTAGCATAGTTAGCATTTTTAGCATTATTGCTAGAAATCATCAGTTAAGTTAGCTAATCAACCTGGTTAGCAATGTTAGTTTGAGTTAGCATTGTTAACATTTTTACCATAACTGCATGAAATCAGTAGCTAAGTTAACCAATCAACCTGGTTATCATTGTTACCATAGTTAACATTTTAACATGAATAGAAATCATTAGTTAAATTAGAACTGGAATGTTTCAGCTTTAAACTGTCTACCTTCACACTATCAACTCTCTGTAAACTATGCAACTACCATGTTTACCCTAGCTACACCTTAGTAACCATATCTACATTATCTATCTATTTTTGCATTTTCATGCACTGGTAATTCCTTGGAATTGCATTTCTAGTTCTTCTTCTAACGCATTTAATGCAGCTTCAACCGTTTAACGTAGAAACTTCATTCAAACTTTGTAACGTAGGTCTTGCTTAGGACACCCGTGCTATTTATTTTTCAACTTTGTAACTTTTATACTTTTTAAACTATAAATTAAAAACTATTAAAATTTCCCCATAGACTTAACATTGTGATTATGACATCATAATAGGGCAATTAGAATCTTCTGCCAGGTGGCCAGGCCAGCTGCAGCAGCTCTCTCTCTCTCTCAGGCTTTAAGCATACATTCTCTGTGAAGACTACATATACCTGTTAAACTGTTTCCTCTGTCCACAACTGTTTCAAAATAAAAGTCCTCACTGCAATAATACACTATTAACTCATTCAACCATTGAAACTACTAATCTATTTAACTGTTCAACCATTCCCACTGTCAGTTATCATCAACTATGCCTCCAGTCAACTACATGAGACCTCCATGTACCTAGCAACCAACATAGCAACCATTAAAATTAAGCGTTTATGACCGTTTCCATAGCAACCAACATGATTTTACTACAGTAACTTCTTCATTCCTGATAGTGGCAGCCATGGATACCCTATTAACAAATGTTTCAAAATAAAAGTCCTCAGTAGCAAGTTAGCTAGTTAGCATGGTTAGCATAGTTAACATAGTTAAAATTTTTAGCATAACTGCTAAAAATGATTAGCTAAGTTAGCTAATCAACCTGGTTAGCATTGTTAGCATAGTTAGCATTGTTAGCATAGTTAGCATTTTGAACATTTCTGTTAGAAATCATTAGTTAAGTTAGCTGATCAATCTGGTTAGCATTGTTAACATAGTTAGCATTGTTAGCATTTTTACCATAACTGTTAGAAATCATTAGCTAAGTAAACCAATCAACCTGGTTATCATTGTTAACATAGTTAACATTTTAACATACCTTTTAGAAATCATTAGTTAAGTTACAACTGGAATGTTTAAGCTTTAAACTGTCTACCTTCACACATCAACTCTCGGTAAACTATACAATCACCATCTTTACCCTAGTTACACCCTAGTAGCCATATCTACATCATTTATCTATACATTTTTTCATTTTCATGCACTGGTAATTCCTTGGAATTACATTTCTAGTTTACATTTCTCTTCAACGTCCGTCTGTTAAAGCTTTATCCAGCTTTGTTTACTTCGTTTACAACTTTTAACTTCAACCTAGCATAGATCATTGAATCTCGCCTGCTAGCATCATGCTTAAAAGTGACTAAGATTTAAATTTAAAACGTATCTCTTCTCAAGTTAGAAAGTAGACCAACTGAAAATGAAACCTGATAGGCTGATTCGACATGGAACTACACCCTCATCTGGTGTAATAATCAAGGGAAGTTGCAAACATACCATGGGCGCAGCCTACAAAAACGTGATGTTTCATTTTCAGTTGGTCTTTTTGCATTTTCTAAAATTACCAGAAATCTTAGTCACTTTTAAGCATGATGCTAGCAGGCGAGATGCTAATGGTCTAATCCGATTCAATGATCTATGCTAGGCCGAAGCTAAAAGTTGTATCGCCAGACTCACAGAATGACTGGATAAACGGGAAAAAGGTATTACATTTGCTCGAGGGGAGGTGGAAAATTAGCTTACTTCCAAAAATGGCGGAATATCCCTTTAATGCATATTTAATGCAACGCGATTAAAAAACAATCAAATCATCATTCCACACACACAAACACACACACGCACACATAGGACAGCACTAAAACACCCACCATGCGGCTGCAGGACGGGGTGTACCACAGCTAACCCCCCCGGCGAGGGTGTCTGGTCTAGGAGCACCAGAGTCGAGCTGCCATCGTGCTTGCTGGCACGACTCACAGTGCCGCTGGCCTGGTCAGACCAGAACACATGGCCCTGTGATAGAACAGAACCAAACAGATCAGCACCTCCATCAGCAGCAGCAGCAGCAGCAGAACTCGACTCAGAGGCTTTACATGTTGTCTGCATCAGTGATTCTTAAACGTTATGAACATTGGCCGAGTCAATGACAAGCAGTCAATGAATCCATAACTGGCGCTCATGTGGCAAAACAAGGCTGCATTGTGCTTTGTCACTGGTAAGCTCACACGCAGTATCTTTAAAAAAAAAAAAAAAGAGGCACAGGTGAAGATTTGCATAAACAGATAATCCACTTCTGGAACATTATGGAAACACTGAGTTGTAAGCCTACATCTAGGGCTGCTGAATCTCCCAGTTCTTAAACATGTTTGTCTAAAAACTAAAAATGTTTTGTCTAGAATCATTTTGCAACCCATTCCATGTTTTTGCCCCACAGTTTGAGAACCACTTGTCTACTTCATACATATCTACAGTACATGCAAAACAAAAATGTAACTATAATACAATGCAATACAATGCAATCCAACAATAGTTTCCACAGCATTCTTTAACAATAGACATCTGAAGTTTGCTTACAAAAAAGCTGCCATCTTTGCCCATAAAATGAGATCTGGGTACTTGGGGAAAATAACGGGAATTTTGAATAATCTTCAGTCAACAGACTGAGTTGGTTTTGTGATCTTTGATACGCTAAGAATTTAGATTTTTGGTAGATAGGAGATAAGTTGCAGTACAAAAAAGTAGTTAGCTTTATAGACCAGGAGCCCAGAGGGGTCAGCCTAGTTGGGAAGGTTACCAATTTTTATTGATACTACGATGTCTGGCATGGTCCCCAGATAGAGGAACGGCACGTCTGCCGGGTTCCCTCTGGTGGGTGTGGCCAGGGGGGGTGTAAAACTAGCACCCCAAAAATGGGCTAGATTAGTTGGTGAGGTTACCACTTGAAACCTGTTGCAAATTGTTTGCCATGGTCCCCTGATTGAGGAATGGCCACTGCCAGATGTTTTTAGTGGTGGGCGGGGCTTGCCAGACATCATTAAGTGAGGGGTGGAAAATGGGCTAGATCAGTTGGTGAGGTTACCACTTGAAACCTGTTACAAATTGTTCATCATAGTCCCCTGATAGAGAAATGACCACTGCCAGACATTTTTAGTGGTGGGTTACCCCCGGCAGACGCCCCCGAATGATGACACCCCCAAAAATGGGCTAGATCAGTTGGTGAGGTTACCACTTGAAACCTGTTGTAAATTGTTCATCATAGTCCCCTGATAGAGAAATGACCATTGCCAGACATTTTTTGTGGTGGGTTACCCCCGGCAGACACCCCCATATGATGACACCCCCAAAAATGGGCTGGATCAGTTGGTGAGGTTACCTATTCAAACCTGTTTAAAAAAATGTCAATATGGTCCTCTGACAGAAAAATTACCACAGCCAGACATTTTTGTTGGTGGGTTACACCAGCAGATGCCCCTGTATGATGGCACCTCAAAAATGGACTAGATCAGCTGGTGAGGCTACCAATTGTTAAACGCCTGCAACTGCCAGAGTTAGGCCTATTTCAGACCAGAATGGGGAATTGGGACGAGACGAAAGCGATTTTTACCGGCGGTGGCGAAAATGGAAACAGAACTTTGCTTTTATTTTTATTTTATTTCAAGTTATTTTATTTTACATCATGTTTATCTTACTTTACTGTACAGCACATTGAATTGCATTTATGTATGAAATGCACTATACAAATAAAATTGCCTTGCCTTGCCTTCCACACCAACACGATGGTAGACAGGCGGCAGCGGCGCGGGAGCTGCTCTGCATTTGGAAAATAGAGCTTGAGCAGAATTTTGACGGCAGTGGCAGGTAGTGTCCTGTTGAAATGAATGGCAAAGTAGCAAACTAGCATTGTATATGGGGAGATTTTGAACAGGACTGGCTGTGCTCGCCAACACTGTCGGTGCGAAAGGCCGAGTAGAACACACCGCCTGATACCCGGCTGTCTTCTCGCTGCTGACATGCCACGCTCTTGTGTGTATCTGGCCCTATATCCCAAAAACTTTGGCTTGCCACACAAAGCGACTTCATGTATTATAGAGTACAAACTCACAAGATTTATTGCAAAAAAGGTTGACCATCTAGACAGTGAAGGTCTCAAGGACTGGTGAAAATTCGAGCACTTCTTTAAATTTAATGAGCAAAACATAAAGTCGCCTGTATTAAAAGTCGGTCATTGTAGAAGCCTTGGCCTCCGAAATCAAATCTTTTTATGTACCAATTATAGACCATTAGCACACAAAATTTGGTGCAAATCTGTCCACTCTTTCAAAAGGTAAAGCATTTACACAAAATACCTTTCTGAGTGGCCAGCAAAAAATTATAATTTCAATCAAAAAGATCCATGTCACTTTTTTTCTAACACACTGTACGGGATAAAGGAGCTGATCCTTGCCACATGTACAGTAATATCCCATCATCTGAAGGCCTCAGATCACCACTCCAGATTTTTTTTTTTCAAATCTAAAGTGGTCAATTGATGGGATTGGACTGTCATTTGGATCGAGCTGAAGACTGCTGAAGGTTGGTTCAAACATTTTCTATTATCATTTAATATCATTTTATATCATTATATAGTCCTATCTTTCTTTGCCCCTTATTGTTGAGCTCTACATTTATGTATGTATGTATGTATGTATGTATGTATGTATGTATGTATACATGTATGTATGTACGTGTGTACTAGGGCCGTAATGATATTGTATCGAACCGAGAAATTGTGATACACAGATTCACAATACTGTATCGCGATACAAGGAGGCAGTATCATGATACGCCCTTTTAACGTTTTGATACCGATCAGGCCAGAAAACTACATGATATGAAGTGATAGTGCTTCCAAACAATCATTATTATATAGAAACTTTTAAAAAGTAACAGTAGCCTCTTGTAACCTGTTCTACCTATAAACTATCATAGTTTTTATTCATAAAGTTTATAATGTTGGCAAATGTGAAATAGTGTGGTGTATCGAACTGTAGCTCATGAATAGTGATTCAAACCGAATCGTGAGTTGAGTGTATCGTTACACTTCTAGTGTGTACATATCTCTGTATATCAGAAGGTTACAAAATCACTGCCTGAAAACCCATTCTTCCAGATGGCTTAGGATCTAAGAGACTAAGTATTTGAATTGATAGGCCTGAATATTTAATTGATAGGCCTAAGAATTATGTAAGTCTATAGCCTCCTACAATGAATTCTGTTGGTCATTTGATCATTATCTTATCATCATCATCAAGAATGGGTTTTCAGGCAGTGATTTTGTAACCTTCTGATATACAGAGATATGTACACACTAGAAGTGTAACGATACACTCAACTCACGATTCGGTTTGAATCACTATTCATGAGCTACAGTTCGATACACCACACTATTTCACATTTGCCAACATTATAAACTTTATGAATAAAAACTATGATAGTTTATAGGTAGAACAGGTTACAAGAGGCTACTGTTACTTTTTAAAAGTTTCTATATAATAATGATTGTTTGGAAGCACTATCACTTCATATCATGTAGTTTTCTGGCCTGATGGGTATCAAAACATTAAAAGGGCGTATCATGATACTGCCTCCTTGTATCGCGATACAGTATTGTGAATCTGTGTATCACAATTTCTCGGTTCGATACAATATCATTACGGCCCTAGTACACACGTACATACATACATGTATACATACATACATACATACATACATACATACATAAATGTAGAGCTCAACAATAAGGGGCAAAGAAAGATAGGACTATATAATGATATAAAATTATATTAAATGATAATAGAAAATGTTTGAACCAACCTTCAGCAGTCTTCAGTTCGATCCAAATGACAGTCCAATCCCATCAATTGACCACTTTAGATTTGAAAAAAAAAAATCTGGAGTGGTGATCTGAGGCCTTCAGATGATGGGATATTACTGTACATGTGGCAAGGATCAGCTCCTTTATCCCGTACAGTGTGTTAGAAAAAAAGTGACATGGATCTTTTTGATTGAAATTATAATTTTTTGCTGGCCACTCAGAAAGGTATTTTGTGTAAATGCTTTACCTTTTGAAAGAGTGGACAGATTTGCACCAAATTTTGTGTGCTAATGGTCTATAATTGGTACATAAAAAGATTTGATTTCGGAGGCCAAGGCTTCTACAATGACCGACTTTTAATACAGGCGACTTTATGTTTTGCTCATTAAATTTAAAGAAGTGCTCGAATTTTCACCAGTCCTTGAGACCTTCACTGTCTAGATGGTCAACCTTTTTTGCAATAAATCTTGTGAGTTTGTACTCTATAATACATGAAGTCGCTTTGTGTGGCAAGCCAAAGTTTTTGGGCAAGCTTTGTGGCCCGTTTTTGGGATATAGGGCCAGATACACACAAGAGCGTGGCGTGTCAGCAGCGAGAAGACAGCCGGGTATCAGGCGGTGTGTTCTACTCGGCCTTTCGCACCGACAGTGTTGGCGAGCACAGCCAGTCCTGTTCAAAATCTCCCCATATACAATGCTAGTTTGCTACTTTGCCATTCATTTCAACAGGACACTACCTGCCACTGCCGTCAAAATTCTGCTCAAGCTCTATTTTCCAAATGCAGAGCAGCTCCCGCACCGCTGCCGCCTGTCTACCATCGTGTTGGTGTGGAAGGCAAGGCAAGGCAATTTTATTTGTATAGTGCATTTCATACATAAATGCGATTCAATGTGCTGTACAGTAAAGTAAGATAAACATGATGTAAAATAAAATAACTTGAAATAAAATAAAAATAAAAGCAAAGTTCTGTTTCCATTTTCGCCACCGCCGGTAAAAATCGCTTTTGTCTCGTCCCAATTCCCCATTCTGGTCTGAAATAGGCCTAACTCTGGCAGTTGCAGGCGTTTAACAATTGGTAGCCTCACCAGCTGATCTAGTCCATTTTTGAGGTGCCATCATACAGGGGCATCTGCTGGTGTAACCCACCAACAAAAATGTCTGGCTGTGGTAATTTTTCTGTCAGAGGACCATATTGACATTTTTTTAAACAGGTTTGAATAGGTAACCTCACCAACTGATCCAGCCCATTTTTGGGGGTGTCATCATATGGGGGTGTCTGCCGGGGGTAACCCACCACAAAAAATGTCTGGCAATGGTCATTTCTCTATCAGGGGACTATGATGAACAATTTACAACAGGTTTCAAGTGGTAACCTCACCAACTGATCTAGCCCATTTTTGGGGGTGTCATCATTCGGGGGCGTCTGCCGGGGGTAACCCACCACTAAAAATGTCTGGCAGTGGTCATTTCTCTATCAGGGGACTATGATGAACAATTTGTAACAGGTTTCAAGTGGTAACCTCACCAACTGATCTAGCCCATTTTCCACCCCTCACTTAATGATGTCTGGCAAGCCCCGCCCACCACTAAAAACATCTGGCAGTGGCCATTCCTCAATCAGGGGACCATGGCAAACAATTTGCAACAGGTTTCAAGTGGTAACCTCACCAACTAATCTAGCCCATTTTTGGGGTGCTAGTTTTACACCCCCCCTGGCCACACCCACCAGAGGGAACCCGGCAGACGTGCCGTTCCTCTATCTGGGGACCATGCCAGACATCGTAGTATCAATAAAAATTGGTAACCTTCCCAACTAGGCTGACCCCTCTGGGCTCCTGGTCTATTAGTTAGCTCCAGGATCTCCTTACTGTATATGGGCAAAGATGCCAATTTTGGGCAGACGGCACTTTTTCTGTAACAACAGAAATATCATTGTATGTGTATTAGACTAGGTACACTGTTGGTATCTGTGCATTCTTCTATTTGAGTTGGTGAATGCTATAGAGGCACATTCATTCAGGTACATGCACCTAAGGGTGAGGGCCTCCTTCATTGGACCTTGTGTCCACCAATTGCATTTTCTGCGCTGACAGCAGCCTCAACCTCATTTTCAGAGTGCTTCAACAAGTGTTTATTGTTGCTAGGTTACAAAGTTTTTTGGTCATTGAGAGAGAAGTGACATTGTGAAGTGCCGCTGTAAACACTCAGCTTCACAGGATTTGTATAGCACACTGCACCTAGGTGCCAACATGAGAGCACTGACACTTACAGTCACCTGCCCAGGCACACAAGTGCTGCTATTTTTAATCGATAAACACTCACTAAATAATGGATTTTATGGAGCGCCGCTCCCAAAAATAGGACTGTAGTTTAAATCTACTCAGTAATGGTGAAAGGGTGTGCAAGGTTGTATTGAAAACAATGTAATCTGATGTAATGACTGAAAGCCACACTCGTCTTGTGCGCGGGGCTTTAGTCCAGTCCGTCAGTTTTAGCACAATGATGTCTGTCCCTGACATTTAGCTTGGGACATGAAAAACAATGGTAGCCCTGTTTGCCCTGTTATACCTGTTCCGGCTATAGTACTGCAGGGGTGATTTTTTTTTTACCACTGAGTAAGTGACAGAAGACAACTGGTAATGGTATTAAGGATTCAGGTCAGCTGCCCAATGTGTCTTCTGCTTAATTCTCATTCGCTGTTGCTAAAATGACTTTACTGTGACTATGCGAGACATGCGTAAAAAGGTGACCGAAGGCTATGCGACTGTACTCCATTGACTGGCAGTGCCACTTATATTCCCTCATTACCGAAATGCATATATTGGACGGTAAACATTTCAGTTTATTACTTGACGTTAACAATAATGTAAACAATACTACCGGTACTCCAATCTGACTGGAACTTCCCATTTTCATCATTAATTTTGCATCTTCGAGACAGAGATATGGATAACATTAGGCTTTAACATTATGATTAGGCCTACTGCCAACGCAGGAATTCTTGTGCAAGTTATGGGTGCGTTCTTAAATTGCCACTCTGAAACTTTTTAACCGTGCCTTATT
This sequence comes from Sardina pilchardus, assembly GCF_963854185.1. Lineage (NCBI taxonomy): Eukaryota > Metazoa > Chordata > Actinopteri > Clupeiformes > Clupeidae > Sardina > Sardina pilchardus. The sequence goes on from NC_085008.1 coordinate 5,799,603, forward strand.
CTATTTTCAGAGTGTCACATTGAATTTTACGAACGCACCCTGTAGCCTATCTGACAGCCCAATGTGACAGGTGAGAGCCACAGAACATTGTTTACTTTTACAGCCAATCACTGCTGTCATCTTACTTGATTGATTAAGTCCGTAGCATAGGCTAGTCATGAAAGCCGATCTGAAAAAAGTTTGCAGGTGGGTGATGTACAGTGTGGGTGGAGGACACATGGAGTACCTCGAACACAGTTAGTCCAAACGGCCGGTCCAGGTACCCGTTGGACTCCAGCACGGTCTTACGCTGCCGGCCGTCAAAGTTGACCCGTGATAATGAGCGCCTCCCAGCATCCGCCCAGTACAGGAGCTTGCGTGGGAGATCTATACACACACGCAAAAAAAAAACTCATCACACCTCTGACTACAGTCAACACCACAGTCTATGGTCAACACCCATAATAATAACTGCACTGAATAACATAATTGTAAAACAAACGTGGAAAATGAAGTACAGTCAACATCCTTAGCCAATCCTGATGAGTGACCGTATGATTATATGCAGTAACACAGAGAAAGAAGACATTGTTTTCACGGACCTAGAGCAATGGCTACTGGGCTTTGTAACACAGAGGTGACAAGGGTTGTTCTCCCACGTCCATCCAGCGATGCACGCTCAATCCTGGGTGTGGTACCGGCATCAGCCCAGAAAAGCAGCCTAGCAAACGTAAACAGCAGTGCGTAACGATACAGAGAGAGATAAAGAGGAGATTGATAGGAGGACAAAAGTGACGTGATGTTCAGGAGACAATGGCTTCTCATTCTGTTCACATTTGACCTGTGGTGCCGGTCTGTATATGACAGAGAAAATGGGGTGGGAGAAAGGCTGTGAGTTTGGTTGCAAATATAGAATAAAACAAACTTGGTCCAGGACCAGCAACCTAAAACAAACTTCCACAAATTCATTCCGACAGTGGTAATACCTCACTGTCATTGCTGCTATATCTGGATATTTACAGGACTACTACGTCATAGAAATAGACTGAGGGAAGCCAGAGAAGGATGCAAACGAGCGAGGAAATGAGTTAGCCTGGAAGTCAGCCCGAATTTAACCCCACCCACAACATTTGAGGTCGGGAAATTCTGTCTGGACTCACTTCATTGACAAGCCTCTATGAAATCTTGAGAATTGTGCAGAATTTGAGCATGGCTACGTCAGGCTAGAAATGAGTGGAAGGCAGGGAAACACAAAGAAAATCAACCCCTTGAGTAGGAGATATCAAAAGCCACTCATTTCAGAATGGGACAAATCAACAGGGTCAGCCGCACCAGAAAAATCACCCTGTGTTGAATACCTTTCTGAGGTGTATACAGTAGCAGTGTTCTAATGACATACAATCTTGCTCTCTTCTATTCATATATACCCTTCTATCTATAAAGCACTGGCGGCCTCATACCCACCCCTCCAGGGGCTCCACTGCTACCCCAGTGGGTTTGGACAGGCCTTTCACCAAAAGACGCCGCTGGGCTCCGTCCAGAGTGGCCACATTCACAGAATGTGTGTTGGTGTTGGTCCAGTAAAGCAGATGGTGGATCCAGTCCACAGCCAAACCCAGAATTGTGCCCTGGCTCCTTAACAGCAACACAGACTCATGAGTATTTCCCTCAAGTGATGTCCTGGAAGAGACCACACCCGGTGCTCACATTTTAATTTCAATGCATGAAAATTGACACAAAAATAAAAACATTTTGAAAAACTGACAAACTACACACACACACACACACACACACACACACACACACACACACACACACACACACACACACACACTGTGCAAAAAACATATCTACTGCATTATTTGGTTGTGTGATTTAAACCCAGGACAACAGGTATAATATGTAATGTACAGGAAAATTACAATTTGAAGGACACATATCTATCTCAACATATCGGTCTATGGATCTTTTAAGTAGATGTTTTATATGCTTCTCTCCCTCTGAACGGCTGGCTTGTATTAGCTCAGACCAACACGAGTGTGTTGAGCGCTTTGTTTGCATTCTGGTCCTGAGGAGGTCTCCATAAACAACAAACAGTGGCCAAGGCCAACAAATTCATACGCATTGAACAATGCCGCTGGAAAAGATGTCACAGGTCATGCATATTTGCAAAGAGCTTTTCCAAACGGGCAAAGACAGCGGGAGAGCTCTACGCCTTAGCACAAAGCGCAGAATCAAAACATACAAGCCCAGGGGTAATGAGTGGGTGCACCAGTTTTAATTAGCCACAGAGGGCCTGAGCTCCACATGCGAGTGGGAGTGGCAGGCTTTCGCCCCTCCCCATAATACACAAAGGAACTGCACAGAGAATCATCAAAAGTTTATCATTAACAGGTCATCCTTCCTTCATCAGATCATTAGAACACAGAAAAGAGACAATAGACAGTGTGTACACAGAAGTAGGCAAATACCTTACAGGGCCGGACACCCGCCTACGCAGGTCAACACAGGAAGATGGGTTGGAGGGGCAGGAGGGGATGAGTTCTGAGAGCTCTTGGCTTTGTCAGTGTCATACCTGTAAATGGTGCCTTGCTCGGAGCTGGCCCAGTAGATGGTGCGGTTTGAAACAAGTGTGGCCACTGGGCCCGGAGTGGTGGAGGATTCAGCAACCAGTCGGTACTCCTGACCCAACATGTCCACGGAACGCAGGCCAGTCAAACTGCTGAACACAATGACAGCCCGGTCTCCTGTACAAAAAATACAGACAGACAGTGATAAATGCTAAACACACAGTCAACTATTTGCTAACTCGTAGTAGACCAGGAACAACGGACGATGAACAGACAAACCATTTAAAAGAAGAGACCTAAACACACAAAATAATTGGCTAAATCCTGGTATAACAGGAACTACAGAAGACAAGGAAATCTTTTTGGACAATATTAGTTTTCTATTTCACTAAACAAATGCAGTCACTTCCCTTATGGCACTCTTACCAATGGCTAGGCATTCTCCTGTGTGGGGACCCATTGTGTAACCTTGATGGCACTCGCAGGTCAAGGTGCCATTCACACGGATACAAATCTGACTGCAGACATCGTTGCTAAGGCACTCATCAATTTCTGGGGAAAGGGATTTGCATTTAAATTCTCAAAGCCACAAAATGAATGAATAATATTCAAGCAACAATGTAGAGACCTTAGGTAATTTATATTATTATGTAGACCTTAATTGAAAGGTTAGGATTCAACTTTATTGTCATTGTGCAGAGTACAAGCATAAAGATAACAAAATGCAATTTGTGTCTAACCAGAAGTGCAAAAAAGCAGAAAAGTGCAATGTGATAAACAAAGACAGGTGGTGCATAGACAGGACAGGATGTATAGTGCCGTATAGACAGTAGCAGTATACAGTTGGTTTACAGAAGGTGGTTTACAGTAATATAAATGAAATGTAAATATGAGCAGTGTATTAGCAGTAACTAATACACAGTAGAGAAAAGCAGACTATAAATATGGCAAATAAACGCTACCATCTCCTGGACACATATATAATTATCTTCCACATAGAATGTGCAGAATGTAGAGTTCAACACTAGAACATGCTTGCTGCTAATACAGCATGCCCGTTTCTCTAATTGGAGAGACCAATAGTGGCGGAGAGGGGGCCTCACCTTCACACCGAGTGTCCCCCACTAGCATCATGCCTGGGGGGCAGGCACACAAGACACCCATGGGCTGGTCCAGGCACAGGTGAGAGCAGCCCCCGTTGTTTTCCTCACACTCGTTCTTATCTGAAGGACAGACAGAGATATGCATTTCCTGCAGGTCACTGGGCATGAGCACCTCAAGTGATTTTCCAATCAAATACCAGGACTTAGTCCTCAGTGAGTCACATTACCACAATAGCTGTCAATTCATCTATCACTAAAGTCAAAGGCCTCCAGTTTGATGGCATTGCGTCATCACCAGAATAAGACTATTTGAACTGTTTTTTTTTTTTTGTTCTGTTTAGAGTCATACAGCAGTTAAAGGTGCGATATGTAAAACATTTATTGTGATAAATCACAAAAGGACCATCAAAGAAGACGGAAACATGCTGTTTTCAAATATTGGCTTCACTGACAACAATGTACAGTAACAGCCAGGATATTCACAAATTCAGACTTTAATTTGTAGCCTGGCACTCTCCGCCAATTGACCAATCACACAGCTAGTAGCATTTCGACCTTTGAATAGCCAGATTAATTACTTAATGCTCTCAAATGTTTTGATTTTGCTGCAATGCCGGTTTAAAACACTACAGGTAATTCTTGCATATGGCACTTTTAACTATAATTACTCAATTCCTTCAGAAACAACTCTTTAAGAAAGACCAACTTTGTAGTTAAGTAAATTAGACACATAGGGCCTCTCTCAACATCCCTCCTCGATCCTCGATGCTTGGTCCTCCAGACTCATTCCCACTGATCTATAACTAGCACTTGATAGACTATCCTATTGTTAGCGCCCCATCATTCTTTATCTAGATCAGTGAGGACCGAGGAAGGAAGGGAGGATATATAAAACACGAATGAGAGGCACCCATAGACAAAGACAGACAGATTAAAGGTCATGTCCTACCACAGTCTTGCTCGTCACTCTTATCTGCACAGTCCTCCGAGTGGTCGCATCGGAAGGCATGTGGGATGCACTCTCCGTCCCCACATCTGAACTCCGAGGGGCCACAGGAGGTGTGAGAGGAAGGAGTGGGGGCTCCAGGGACCGTTAGGTACGGCCGGTCTGGATTACAGGAGGCCTCGTCGCTCCCATCACCACAATCATCCACCTTGTCACAGAGGAAGTCTGTGGATACACAGCGCCGGTTGGCGCAGGCATACTCGTCCCGCTTGCACTTCGGCAAACCTGTGCAGTTCAAGGCCAGAAGTGAGTGCTATCCTCTCAAGGGTGGAAGTGTCAACACCAATCATTTGTGAATGTCTTGATCCATAATTGCACATTAAATGATGCATTGATAATCAGTTTCACCAATCTACTACAGATAATGTCATTACTACATTGTGTTCCATCACACTTTGCCTTCAGCATTGCTCTTTTTTAGAAATACACTGCCTTTATACATATTTCAAATTGTACACTCATCATCATCATTTACCTTTATGACTTTGCATACTTAATTTGGCATCATTAAAGATCATTATTTTCATTTGAATTGAGTGGAAGAAAAACAGTCAAAAAGTGTTCAAACCATATGGGAATTCCTTAAAGGAATCCCATTTCAGGTGACTATATCAAGTTGAGACTGACCAAAAGGTACTAACAGGTACTGTAAATGGAAAGTAAATTAAAATTGGGCTTTGTTTGCACGTCCTTGCTTACAAAATCGTTTTATATGTGCTATGTGTGCTACTTAACTTAAGTGAAAAAAAAACAAAAAAGATAAACATTTCAATGTGTCCAAATGTTTTGACTGGCAGTGTATGTCAAGAAACCGTATAACTTGTATGCAAGTACCTGGACATCAACTAATGACAATTATGGGTATTTTCTCTTAAAGGTACACCATGCAAGGAAACTGCATAGTATACCTTTAACTACTTTGAGTCATTGTTTTGCTATATCCCCCTCTACCGGTCAACCGGTGAGCAGCTCACGTGTAGGAAAGACTGCACACAAAAGTTTGCAGAAGTAGAACCTCGGGTAAAGAGGAAAATATTAATAAAAAAGTGTCTTGCTTTTCAATTATGTGCACAGCTTGCATCATTTCACAAAATTTGTTCTGGCCACTTGGCTGCCAGCACTATAGACTTTATCTAACGCCAGCACCTGTATGGATTCAGGGTCGTCAACTTATCGCGTATTCGCCATCACCACCCATCGGTAATTTCGGATGCGCTAAATTACAAGCTTTATAAAACATATCATGAAAACAACATAATATGGCATTTGGCATAGCAGCTACGAGTCACGCCATTAAACATGTAACGTTAGGATGCAAGCACAGTGTGAGGTGGCACGTCATTCAAGGACATGCTACTGAGCTAGCTATCAGCTAAATTTTTACATTAAGTGTACATTCCTACCTGACACTAACTATCTTGATTTTACCATACGTTTAAACCAACCAGGGCAGTAAAGTTTTCTACGTGCAAGCGGTTTCTTTCAGCCGGTCAGTAAGTCTTAACGCTAACGCAGAATACGCTACTACCACTATGCTGTCATGATGATGAATGAATAATTGTGAAACGATACTCCTTTCACAATAGTGTGAAAGACATGCGCCAGTCTTTCCCTGAAGTGGATACCTTACCATTGCAAATAGTCCAAAATAAAATATGAATCAGGATGATTGTAGCGCCAAGGTGTCCCATGCTTCACTATACAAGTTTGGCACTTACGATGGCGCGTTTAAGTGACGTAATGTTGAGTTTGAGATCCGTTCATGCCACCTTCTGCAGTTTCTGACTGTTATTATTAGTAATGAATAATTTCTTAATAAAGACAAAGAGATTTTTTTCAGAATGCTTCATAGGTTTTACCAAACCTACCACTATTCACAAAAGCTAAAAAAAAAAAAAAAGACATTAATGTTAACTGTAAGGCCTGTAGCCTACATTTGTGGGAATCAAAGAGAAACTCTTGTGCATTGTTTTGGTTAGGCTAGCCTACTTGGAGTAAACTGTCTGCTTAACTATGACACAGATCTCACCTCTCAATTTTATTTTAACAACCTGATTTGAAATTTCACCATTTTTTACATCCAAATTCCAAAATAAAACACATAGTTTCGTAGAGATGTCCATTCACATTTAACTGTGTTTATATTAATATACCCTGTTGCAGCAATAAGAATAAGGCTGTTAGAACACACGCTTTTTAAATGCTTTATGTAAATTAAGCTGTTTTATTTATTTTTTATTTATATTCTCCTCTGGCGTAATTGACCTATATTGTATACACGTGTCTGTATACTTATTATGTGCTCAATAAAAATAAAAATAAAAGTCATGATGAAAATCGCCCAGGTGAATGTCTGTGATATTTTTATCTACCCTGTTCAACCTATTTGTTTTGGGTTCTGATAGTTCTAATGTGATTAAATGCCACATTATGAAATGTAGATTAGCCCCAAATATATGACAACCTAGAGCCTAGCATGAATCACACAGAATTGCAAACCTGTGCATTTAGCTGCACTCCAGTCTTTATTCCCGCAGTTCATTTGAGTGTTAAGCACATTTTTTTCCAAGATCACTAATCCTATGGAGAGGGGCGTAGACTAGAAGCTCCGAAATGACATTGGGGCCAAGGTCACACAACATCACCACATAGCTGAAAAGTGACATTTTAACCATTCAAAAAACTGAGTCCTTCACCATGGTCCAATGTCAAGTGTTGTGACACAGACACATGTTCATATGGGCAGATGGACCTGGCAGTCAAAGCTAAATGTAATTTTCATTCAATGGTCAACAAACATCAGCACAAAATCCAGTTTTTGAAGGAGTGAAATTCAGTTTGTTTGTTTGAATTGGTTCAAGTAGACTAGAGTATGGAGTAAAACACATTGTTAAAGGTGCACTATGAGATCCTGAATGATGTTACTTCTGTTGATGTTCCACGTAAACAAACAAAACAATACTTTCCAACACATGCTAGTAAATCAAGTTCTCACTGTCCCCAAACATAGCCTCCAACCCATATGTGCATGCTCACTAACCCCCAACCCCTCCCCTAAACATCTTGTTGGTGTTCGGCTAAAATATGGCTTGTTATGTTTTGGTACACAGCCTGTCCTGAAGTGTTTGTTCGCAATGTATAAAAAGCTTAGGTAGCTGGAATTAGTTCACCTTTGTACTAAGCAATATGCTCATGATTATGTCATACCTGGTACATTTTCAAAAGCGTACAATGTTATATTGAATTGATGCTATATCACATTCAAAAAGGTTGCCAATGAATGGAAAAATATACCTGAACACATTTATAGACTTTATTGGTATCTTACAGTGGAATAGGATAACTTTACAGGAACACAAACAACTAAAGGGTCAGGCCATGGCCATTACAGATATGGCTGATCTTTAGACAATTCCAATTCTTTAATTGGAGCTCCAGGCGTGACTGGCTGCTTTGTAGCCACAGCAGAGGCCTCCCTGCAAAAGTGCAAAAAGAGGAACATAGGAGCCGTTACATAAATTCAATATGATAATAAATTACTTACTTAAAGTAAGTTCAGGAAACTTGAATTGTGCTTAAGAGCAGTGATCGATGATCGACTTCAAACAATATCACAAAAAAAAAAACAGCAAACCACCTTAAGCTGGACAGGCTGTTTTATTTCAGCAGGGATGATATTTCATGGTATTTTTTGGTGAAAACTGTATAAAAGACGATATGAAAACAGTACTATTCACCACTGAAAACAGCACTATTCACCACCTTTATCAGTCACTCACATCATCTCACAGTTGTGGGCCGTGCCAACACATAACACACAACAGATAAAACTTGATCTTGACCATGAATCTTCTTCCGCACCTACAGTTTGAACTCCACAGTCAGACATATTTCTTCTTGTTCTTACATGCGATCTGCCCACCTTACAAGGCATCCGTAAATGCATACGTAAAACATTAATAAATTCTCATCATGGGTATAGTAACTACCGATATTTCTAAATCGATATGTTATGGCCCATCCCTACTTAACACGTATTTAAAAATAAGAAGTACTGACAATGAGCAACCAAGTAAGTTGTACTGAGGCCAATTTATGAAGGATGAGCCAGCTGGTGTCATTTTGGTTGGAATACTGTGGTTAATATTGTAATGTATATCTTCTTCTAGGAGAAAAAAGTGTCTCCTCTCTTAATAGTACCAACAAATCTATTTGTGTAGCTCCAGTTTTGTGATATTTTAACAGTCTAAGCACCAAATCTGAAGTGTGATATGCATGTTCATTGGGTTGTTCTAATCTTATGTGTCTTAATTAGTCATGGGTGTGTTTTGGTATATCTTTCATTCCCTTTAAGAGCAAGGAGTGCAACATTAAACAGCGTGTTTTGAGGACAAGCGAATGCATCTCTTTAGAAGGAATCGGCACGCCAGACTGATAACAGGATTACACTAAAGTTGCTATACTAAAACGTGCGTGTGACAAGCAGAGTAAAAGTCCCGATAAGAACCACTACTGGCTACTGAAAAATGTAAGACTAATTTATCAAATGTTAAACTGTTAAGCGTTTGGTTTAAAAATCCATCACTGCCTTGCGTCATGTTTGGTGCCACAATGCACCGGGTGTAAGATAGGGCCAAAAGGGTTACGATATGGCATAGGTGGAGATCAGTCGTAAACAAAGAAGTGTGTTCTTGGTTCAGAGATATAAAAAGTTGAAAGAATTTGAATCACATAGTGGGAGCATCCTGCTATACAACTTAATCACTGAGAACTACCATCACACATCATCATTTGCCAGAAGGCAAGCATAGTTACACACTTACGTGCCAGCTGCCAGTGCTGTATGTGGGGACATCACAACAGTAGGAGGAAGTGCCTCCCTGCGTCCATCTCTGCTACAATAGTAGTTGAATGCAAACTTATGGCTGGGGCCTACTGGCAGCTTGGGTGGTGGCTGAGTCCTGCAAAATATATGGTATTTATTTGTCAGTCAGCTCTTGGTTGCTTGCAACCTGCATAACTAATGATTAATGATTACAGCTGTTTGCCTACCACTGACACAATGATGACTTGAATGTTATCAACCCATAACCTTAGAGCCATAACGTTAGTGAAGTATGTGTGTGAGGGAAGTATTTGCACAAGGATGCTTTAGGAACCTACCTCTTCGCAATTTCACCGTAACGCAGCTGGAGCTTTCCTTGGAGGTCATGCTGTTGAAAGGATAGGATACACTTAGCATATAAGCACTTAGCATGTCAACTCTGAGTTGCAATACAAGGTGTTACAGTAAAAGTACTGTGTTTCAGAGTTAAGAACTGTGACAGACCCACGAGAAACGACAGGCCCATTCACACATTGGCTGATTAGCACTGTAGCCTATTCCATTCCAGTGAATAGAACACAGCAAGCTAAGGAATACTTAGCTGCTACAAAAGTATGACAATATATTAATCTACTAACCTCCACAAAGACACTCTATGGTGAGAAATTCAACAAGTGCAACTTACCCCCGCCAACCAGTTCCTAAGTCTCTGAATTATTCTAGTGTTCTGCGCCATTGCTGTAGGTGAAGGACAGCGTACAGTGAACTGAATATTATTCGACGGTCTGGTCTAAGATCAGGATGAAGCTTCAGTAATATATTGAAGTACACACGAACAACCACAAAGACTGATCCCAGTACAGGCCACAGACAGCAAACAGTCAACCTCCTTGTAGAAGAGTCAACAACTGCGCACGCGTGTTATTACGGAAAGGGAAATAGACCAATGGAATTATGGGAAATATATATTAAAATCTATATATTATCAAAACAACATAATAAATCAAGAAAGCAGTCAAAGGAGACCAGTTTTATACCATTTTCATTAATTAAAAAATGTTAAAATATAATTATAACACAGGTTTACTGAGCCTATATAAACCTTGCGACGTATCACGTGACCCTCTTTCTCTCTCGCTACGCCAACATGGATGCCAGTCGCGTGCAACCGATAAAACTCGCAAGAGTAAGTATTCATTGTAAATTTGATTTATTTTTGGTGTAATATCGTAGTGGGAACTAACATTGAACTCGTATGTAAACTTTCTAAGATGTTATAAGAAAATTGGCAAGACTGTCTTGAAATTGCTATTGCATTTCGCTGAGCTAACGTTAACCATGCAGTGTGACAAGAAAACACGTTGTGCCGTGGGCTCGACAAATTTCAATGTAACGTTGTAACATTTTTAAGAAAGAAATATAACCAGATAGTTCTGGCGAGTATGTTTGTATCCAGTGTCTTCACGTTTAAGGAATGCAATTCTGGTTATTGAAGGTAGTTCTTTGAAACTGAACTGTAACGTTAGCATTCCTACAGGCTAATTGACCAGCTAAGCTAATGGCTAGTTGGCCTCAGTTCTATGGACCAAGACTAATATGGATATAGACGCTCAAGGTGTCTTACGGATCCTGGAGCCCAAATGCTATTATGTATTGTATTCTATTTCTATTAATTATATCGGAATTGGGTGTGGTCTGCTTATTGTGAGTTAATTTAAGTCAGATAATTACAGTACATATATTCAGGAACGATGGAAAACATACTGAGTCCAAGAAATAGGCCCTCAGGTTGAAGTATGGACTTGAACTGGATCAGAGCAAATGTTATGTCCTTATTGTTATGGTTGAAATTTCCTCAGGTAACCAAGGTTCTGGGAAGAACTGGTTCCCAGGGACAGTGTACCCAGGTAAGAGTTGTGATCACATTAATATATTAAGTTTGCTATAGAAATACTATAGCGGCTAGAGGATATTATAGAGGTAGATCTATTGCAGAACAAAACAGAGGTCCGTGATGTCCTGTAATACCTCTATAATATCCTCTTGCCGCTATAGTATTTCTATAGCAATCTTGTAGTACTTCTGTAGTATGTCCCAATTTACTATAGTATTAAGATTCCTACAATATTTAGTCCCAAAATACTATAAGATTCTTATAGTACTTTTTCGTAAGGGTAAGAATGCTAGTGATGACTTGGAAACAATATTAAAATGTTTGGGATGTTTTTACTGCAGCTGAAAAATGCATATATTTCTATTGATTATTCTTAAGGTGCGGGTCGAGTTCATGGATGACAGCAACCGATCAATCATCCGCAACGTCAAGGGCCCAGTCAGAGAGGGTGACGTGCTGACCCTCCTTGAATCTGAGAGAGAAGCAAGGAGACTACGATAGAAGGTAAAAGTAAAAGCTTGTCATAAAGTCACTTGTACATTACCTTTACACATTCTGGACAGCAAGACTGGTTGTTGACTAATTTCTCTTAAACCACTTCATGATGTGAAAGAGAAGCCTCTTAACTTTTCAAATTTAGTCATTCCATTTAGATGCTCAGAGGTTTTGAGTATTAACAGGTTTTTATTTGTTTTGTTTCAGCTCCTGTTGGTATGGAGGCGATCTTGCAGTGGAAACGACAAGACTTCCCATGTCAACAAACCATCTGATCTGCACAGTTTGGGAATAAATTGTTGAAAAGAAATTCTGACTGAACATGTTCATTTTCTGTTAAGGCACTGCGTAAACATGAAGTGTTCAGAACAAAATAGGTCTTTTCTCTTTTGAGTTGGATACCCATTAGGTAAATGTGACTCATGCATATGTAATATTCTTAGTTTAGTGATGGGAATACTTCACTAATCCAAAAGCAAGACTGGTCACCAGAGAATGATGGGGAGAAGAATCCTTCAGTTTCAGATACAAACCTAATTCTGAAACAATATCTTGTGCATAGAAAATATGTCAAGCATGGTCGAGGCAATGTGATTGCTTGGGGATGCATTGATGGTGTGTTGGGAAATCTGCAGGATTGAAGCCATGAACCATTTGTTCAAAGAACACTTCTTATGAATAGTAAGATGACTGAAAAACATGAAATTATATGACGTGACGAAAACCTAGTTCACAGCAAGTTCTTATGACTAGGATGTTACGCGATTTGACAAGTTATGGGTTGTCCCCACATTCAACAGGATCGCAGTTTAAAGGGGTCTTGAAGGTTGCTGTAACTATTTTGTGACCCTTTTGTGTTACTTAATTGCTTCAGTATCTAAGTTATGAGGCTTATCTAGGTTTAATCATATATCATATCCCTGTATGCATGATTAATGTTAGTATCTCAATTACTAACAAAGTACTATTAGCACACCCTATGTCGTTTTTAATACAATTGTAGAATAAGATGTATCCATGAAACAGTATACTGTTTTCTGTCTATGATACGGTGTTTTCGTGTACAAATATAAAACCGGGATACTGAAGTGCATTGCTCCAACCATTAAATAAACCAGCTGAATGTAATCAGTACAACTCCTCAACCAGGTAGGTGAGCTCATTAGTGAACACCTGTGTTAAATGCACTGGTAGAAACAATACATGGTTGGACTTTTACTTTCTGAAGCTGGACTTTTACACCTCTGATGTAAATGCAGTCCATGCCATATCCTCAGAGTGGCACTAGTGACCCGTAGCAATGCCAAACTGCAGGAATTGCACTGCCTGGCCAGAAAAGGCATACATTAAAATTTCAAGAGGAAATATTATCTGGACTTACTCGTACATATCACATTTGCTTTGCCGTGTGCTTACAACATTTATTTCTATAGCTAGTTTCAATAATTTCTGGCTCAAAGTTAGGACTTGTGATTTATGTGTTTATGGAATTACATGGTGATGTCTCATACATCAGATGAAAAGCCATCAGATCTCAGGGAAAACCTCTGTGATTTATGACATTACATAGTAAAAAGGTGTCAGATAAAATAACATCAGGCAAAACGGCCTCCAATGAAAAGCGATCAGTCTGGCATCAGATCTCAGGAAAACCTCTCCATGAAACTATGAGAGGCGTGTACAGTAGTTACCATACATGATGAGTACACATCTTTCAAACCCTGACATAATCACTCTGAAATAGTAGAACCAAAGATCCTTCATTACTATCAAGATCATGTATGTCTATGATCAAGATACTGCAACACAATACGTTACTATGGGAGCAAAACGGGACAGTTCCGCTTTAACCCTCTCTGATAGTACATTTAGAGTGATGACCTTTTCCCATTGCTCCAAAGTCTAATCGTTATGCTCCTTAGCAAATTGTACCCTTTCTACTTAGCCTGATTAATACATGTTACACAGCTGTAAAGTTACAATACTAGAAGATCTTGTCACATTGTGAGTGCAAGTGTGTTGAAATCCACTCATACCCACTGTAGGAGCTTGTGGAGGCAGTGTTACAATCTGGGGTGGCTGCTTCCATTTTTCCTTCGTTGATTGAATGGGCACATTCCAGGATGACAATGGCAGGATTCATCTGCCTCAAGTTGTGAAAGAGTAGTTCAGGAAGGAAGAGGAACCATTTTCATAGATGAATTTGCCACCACAGTCCTGACATAAACCCCACTAAAAGTCTCTGGGATGTCGAAGACTACACAGATCGAAAGTTGGATAGTGTCAGAGAAGACAGCTAGTATGTCTTTAATGGAGAGGAATGGAAGTGACCCCAGTCTTTTGAATGGCAGTATATTTTGATGCATATTACAATTTTCATACGTAAATAAATGTTTATTTTTACATAAAATAAAGACAATGCCATATATTGCATAAGAAGTTAGTGCAGTTGCATTACTTTTCTTTTTGGTATGAAAAATTCAGGAGTGTAACAAGAACAAAACGCAAATCCGAGTGTGACCAGATTGACCACAACGGACAAGAGAATGACTTTAGTATCAGCGTGGTTAGTAGTGAATACTCTTACAACAGTTTATAGCTGATATTCTGTTTAGGTTGTAGTGCATAGATACACATCATAGTATAAATATATATATATATTTATATGTATTTTATAGACAGTGACAGTTTTCCAGTCGAGCAGGCCTGTACTAAACAAGCCAGAGTCCAGTTCTCTTCCGTCTTCAGCATCACAGGCCATTATTCTGCAGGCCAGGGTTTCTGTGGACTAGTTGGGCTTCTGTTGTTGGCTTTGTTCACCCCCTAAGGAGGAGATACATGTCAGATCAAAACAAATAGGCTCAACCTGAAATTACCAGACTTATTTCAGAGCACAAATTCTCTAATATGATCACTCTCAAGACAGAATAGAAACTTGAATTCATAATTCATTTATATTTGCATTTACAGTGTATTCATCATTGTAGAATCTACTTCCTCCATGTTCATAAACACTTAATACCAATAGAACATGTCACATAATAGTTTCATAACCATTCACACTGTTCTACCTCCCTAAAATGGAGTGAATAACGTAGTTCATCATTTTCTCCCAATAAGTAGTCTGTGCACTAGAGGTCACTATGTCCACAATAGAGAGTCCATAGGAGCTCTGGACAAACATCTGCAAAGAGGCACCACACCCTAGCTCTCATACACTAGCACTGGGGGGGAGGTTTGAGTGTGCACACACTCTCTTGATCAGGAAATTGGCTATTCTGAAATCTGTATGGGACGCCGCTATCAGTGACGCACAACTTTGGCAGCCGGCGAGTGCCGTATCCGAGCAGTTGCTTCCGCCTCCAGATCACTTACAGCTGCTTGGGTCTTGGAGTAGTTCATGTGGGCGTAGAGTAGCACTGCTATGTCATTATGGGATGCCTCCAGGGCGATGGAGAGCGCGTTGCTGCCATCCTGCAGAGGGGGGAGTGAGAAAAGGGAGGATCGTTCATTAAGTTAGAAGAAAACAGTGAGGGGGAAAAGACATTACAGTTGAAAAGAGAAGATATTCACTAAGGACACTGCACGACAACACACATCCACTAGGATCACCAGGCGGCACAGAGTGATTTCAGAGACTGGTGTGAGGAGTACCCAACACTGGTACTGGCAGAAAGGGGGAAGGTTGGGAGGGACTCTCCCCACATAGTTTCCCATGCACACCAGCTCGAACCAGCTGTGTGCTGTCAAGCCAAATCCCTGTGAAATGGCAGAAGAGTGGTTTGTCGAAGACGTGAGCATGAGCCTGGCTTTGGCGGTCATGAAAATAAATATGACTGATCGTGATCTTTACCCTTCATAACTTCACTCAACATAGAGTACCCATTGTGGCTCAGTGGCTTTCCCTAAGTGGCTGGTTCATTTTGTGGTTTGTTGTACAGAGGTACATCCGTTTTTCATATACTGTTTGTAATCTGAGTTTGCTATAAAACCATTCTGAATGGCTTTGGGGAATCAGTGAGCTTCAGATGGTAAATCCCATCATGTCACTGGGAAAAAATACAAATGAGATCTTTCTGTTTATTTTATTTTCATGTGGCTGTTATTCTTTCCACAGTCCAAACAGAAAGTGCGGCAAACCTAATACAGAACTTCCGTTGCAGGCAATACCCCCAACAGAAAATATTTGCTATGGTGTGCAAAAGATGATGTCATTGTTGGTCCAATTCCTGGCAAATGAATGTTTGATGGAAAAGGAGTGCCACTGTTCCATCCCGGTCACATAGCAATGCACTACGGTGAGGACCTTAACGCTGTCCAGCAGAAAGTAACCACTAGACTACTAATGCTTTTTCATCACTGTAATGAGATATCCTGTGGTTTCAGTTATTTTCTTACTATATTCTACCACAGAGGCTGCATGAATCTTACTAGAACCTGCCACAGCATAAAAATCTGTTTTTTTATTTTTATTGCAGACCCTAAAAATTCAGGCATGTGACACATCAGAGCATTTGTAATTTATAGTGTGCCAATAATAATAATAATGAGGGAATGACCAGGGACTCATTCTGTAGTGCAATGCAAAGTTGACTGTGATATAATGGAAACTGCACCAATTCTTTACTTGCATTTCAAAGGGAAAGGAATTCATCTAAAAAAGTGCCCGAGCTGGCCCTTGAATGCAATCTATGGAAGAGCATTCGGATCACTTAAAATGTGTGTGTTTTTTTGTTTTGTTTTGTTTTGTTTTGTTCTGTAAGAAACTGTAGAAAAATACATTCCTCCATAGGTGGGCACTCCAAAGGTGGCCCTAATACTCGTCCATACTCTTCCCACTCTTATATCACAGTGAGAAACTTGTGTTGCCCTGTGATGCTTGATCTTAGTTTATAATGTAATTTCTCGCCACTAAATTAGCACACAGGGTATGTATATATAAACGCTTCATGCTATGTGCTATTTACGGGCAGACCGTGTGAGTAGAGGACGAGTCGAGCACTCACGTTATCCACCACAGAAATGTCACAGTCCGTCTGGTCCAGAAGCAGAGCGACGATCTCGGCCCGGCCATGTTCACTGGCGCACATGAGGGCGGTGGATCCCTCGTCGTCCTGCACGTTCACACTGGCGCCACACTCCAGCAGTGCACGCACCATCTCCTGCCGCCCGTGGCTGACCGCCAGCATCAGCGCAGTCTGACCAGCCTGAACGCGCCACAAAGCAAGAAGAGCACATTGAAATGACCCGCAGTGATTACAGCGAGAGATCCCATGATGCGGTCAAATGAACTAACTGGCATAATTATCACCTTTAAGCCATTTAGGCAGTTCTGTACTCATGCTTCTCATCAAAATCATATGTTCATTTATCCCTGACACACACAACTGACTCACTTCTTTGTTTGAGTTTGAGTTGATATGTGTGAATATGTGTTTTACATACTGCAAGGTAGCTTGTGAACTTGTGGCCTTCACAAACTCTAATTTGCTCACCAAAAAAAAAGTGTACTGTAATTCGTAACAAGGTAAGGGATGAATAAAGCCTCCTTTACAGGAAAACCTGTTGACAACCACATGATGAAAAAAAATACTCAATAGAGCCCCTTTTACAAAAGGTCATTTTGGTTTAGAGAATGAAGACAGAGAAGGTAATCAGTCGTAAAATCTCTGTATGACATCCAACACACAAGCATGTGATGTGAATCAGCAGATGATTCGATCCAACAAGTTCATTGGCCAAGGCCTTTGATAATGACTTGATCAAGGTTTCCCAGAGCATTTCGTTACAATAGCCCATTCCTTTCCCAAATATGACCCCAAATTTACCTTTTCTACCATTAAAATAAAATTCAATCTGGGACCCAATCTTTTTCACTGTGATTATGTTAATTGTGCCATTTCAATGTAAAACCCAGTCAGCGTGTGTTTCCAAAACAACTACAGCTTCACAATAGCCGCTTGCAATCACGGCAAAAATGCATCTGACTGACTGTGTTTTGTACTTCACCCGTCACCAGCTCTCAAATGGCTGCACCACAGGCTCTATGGGGAGTAATGCGGATCGGCACGTCACCTGGCTGGCTTTGGCATTGACGTTGCCCTGGCTGAAGAGCTTCTTCACCACCTCCATGTCGTCCTCCTCCTTTACGGCAGACAGCGCGGCCAACATGATGGCGGTGTAGCCCGCTTTGTTCTGCTGATCCACACAGCAAACACCTGCACACACAATCACATGGCTTCAATAAATCTCCTCTGATATTCCCATAACTGTAATATCATGTCATGTTTAACACTGCAGGTAATAAGAGGAATCCTTTACATAATGTAATCAAGTCTAAACAAGGTCAAGTCGTATCAAGGATAATAAGGCCAAATTACAATAAATGCATGATGTAACTATTACATATGTATAACATGCTATCTTCAGACACTTTACAGGGGAGCTACACCAGACGCATAACTGAGGCGTTCCGTTCGCGAAGTATATGCTGCAGCAGTTAATAATCACCATAATCAATGGAAGTAGCTACACCAGACGTGACAAAAAAAAATAGACCCATCTTCTAAAATGGATTTTCCGCGTCGCGAACCGAACGCCTCAGTTCTGGTGTAGCTCCCCTGTAAGAGTGCACCAAGTGGAATGGAAGTCACCCCTCCCACACTGACCTGTGTCCAGCAACAGGCCCACCACACTGAAGTTGGAGTGTGACACGCTGTAGTGCAGGGCCGTGTTGCCGTTGCCGTCCGTCATGTTGACCACGTGCTCCAGCAGCACGGGGGACACCTCAGAGAAGGCCATGAGGTAGTTGGAGACCCGCGTGGGCTGCGCCGTCTTCGCACTGGACACTCGGAACCACTCCAGCTGCACTGTGTGAGTGCTGGACAGCTGCAGGACACAAGCAGAGAGAGAGAGATGAGAAGAGCAAGAAGTCAATAAGAATACCACAGATGCAAATTAGCTGTATAGCTAACTCTGCTACAGGAATTGTTCTCTACTGTACATGGCCCCTGTCAAATAAATGGTTAAAATAACGAATATGCGAGAAAACGCATAGAGCACAGAGGGAAAATAATCTGGTATCCAAGAACGTTGTTCTTCACATAAAGTCTGTACAGTCAACCATAAACATGTCGACCTGCTGTGGCTCCTTGGCAGGCCTGTATCTGATGGATGGGTCACAGTTAAAGTAAAGTCAGATGAAGTATAGCCTCTCACCACTTCTTTGCTTTTCATAGCTTTAGCATCATCGTTGAGGTGATTCTTCAGAATGAGACAAGCTTCTCGCATCTTCATAGTCAGTTCAAACCTGTGACAGAAAAACATAATGGCCATCACAGTGTTGCTGTAAACAAACAGACAGACAGACACATCAGGATAAGAGTGTGCCGGGTGCAGCGGCATTCTGCTTGGGTCAGCATGTGGAGTCAGCAGGCCCGTCGGTCAGCCTTACTTCTCCTTGACCGTCTCCTGCTGTCCCCCCGAGCCGGTCGGCCCCTCGTCGCTGTCGCTCTCGTCCAGGTTGATGTTCCTCTCCTCGTCCGAGGTCTCCTGAAGTGCGGCCTCCTCTTCCCCGCTGCTCGAGCAATCCTCCGCTCCGCTCCCGTCGGACGAACTCCCGTCCTCATCATCCTCGTCTTCCTCATCCTCCTCACTTGACGTTGACTCATATCTTTGAAGAGAGCACAGTTACTTTTTTTGTAACATTCTGATGCTAATTTAAAAATGAGAGAATTTACTTAAATCTAATCCACATGAAACAATGATAGTCATAGCCTGGTTTTCCCCACAATGTCAGTTGAAACAAAGAGGCTAGTCTCATCAAGCTGGACCAGCACAGTAGCCTGTGTTTGGCTAACGCTAACCTAAGCATTTTCCCCATTCTCAGACCATTATGAAATGCATAATGAAAAGATTCATTCATTCAAGACTCAAAGATGCTTAAACTGGCTAAATTAATCGGCACAAATATTTCAAACAGCCTCATTTAGCAGACACTTTTATAGCTGTTGGTCTTAAAACTCACAGTAAAGTCATAGCACTGTGATAACATAGTCCCCATGAAGAGTAGGATGAAAACACCGTCCTCAGTTTGCTCAAAAGTTGATGAAACATTCAACAGGGAAAATATGAACTATGATCCATAACATGTCAAGATGATACTACACAGAAGTCAAGATGAGAGGCGTGTGCTGCTAATGGTGTGTGAAAGTAACGCTTGTTTACACTGAAGGCTTTCACAGCTGTGGCATGTCAGAAAGCGTTTGTCAGCCGAAGCCAGCTGTTCACCCTCCATCCGTGTGCGTTTGATGGGAAGGTTTGATCTCGCTGGCCACATCAAAACAAGATGATGAAGGATTCCTTCAGCTCTACGGTGAAAATCTCCACTTCTGCTGCTCTTGGCTACGGTTGCTCTTATTGTACTCTCACTTTGTGGTTTTCTCTCCCCCACTGACAGCTGCAGACAGCCTTCACCGCAACACTCCTCTCCTACTTGTGGCAGGCACTTTCTGTTATCTCATCTCTGGAGTCACTCTTTTGACTATCTTAGAGCAGAAAACAACAACCTAGTGGAAGGTTTGACAACGGATTTGACCATTTTGACCCCAAACACTATCAGTTCCTACAACCTACTGTTACTGGTACTGTTACTGGTACTATTCATTCTTGGAGCAGTTGAGGTGTCAAATGAATGACATTATTTGTCAGTCACACTGAAATAAAATGGCAGCCAAGTGAAAAGCCGTTACATAATTCTGAGATTGCTGTTTAGCAGTGCTAGCCTAGACCTCTGTTTTGATTGTGTGCATCAGTCTAGTCTATTATTAACTGAGCGTAATCTCCACTGACAGCACTGCTGAGGTGCGCTAAAGTCAGCCCAGGGCATCATATCCTGAGTGGTGTGTGCCCATTCTGGTTCTCACCCTCCGTTCAGAATGCCCACAAACTGCAGGCTCTTCTTCCCCGTGCTGCGGGTCTCGCTCGAGCTACTCCCATCCTTCCTCTTCATGATAGATTTGAGAGTGCCTGGGACCACCAATGACAAAAGGACATTCGTTCATGCACACACACACACACACACACACACACACACACACACACACACACACACACACACACACACACACACACACACACACACACACACACACACACACACACACACACACACACACACACACACACACACACACACACACACACACACACACACACACACACACACACACACACACACACACACACACACACACACACACACACACACACACACACACACACACACACACACATTAATGACCAATCCCATAGAGCCTTGTGCAGCTGTTCATGCAAAATAAGAATCTTTGAATGGTATTTGAGTTCTAAGCCTGACATGTAAGCAGACACACCTCAGATAATGAAGCAGTTTGAATATATATATAAGAAAAGAATGACTAGCTTGTAAAAGCATGGGTGTGGACCCACTCATGAATGAGTAATATTTGGTTGCTCAGATAAAAGCTTTCAAACTACAGACGGCTAATTCTTCAATTACACGCAAATAGTGTACAAGTCATCCTAGCCATTCTGGTGTCATCTTGGCACACATGAAAACTCCACACAGTATGTGGCCAACTTTTACAATGAACCCTGGAAAACTGACATCCTAAATTTCCTCTAGACGAACACATGACTAAGCGGCTGTCCACTCCTGAGAAACTCACCCACAGGGCTGGGAGCGGCCGGCACAGCGTCCACTTCCTCGGCCACTCTCCTCTCTGCCTCGCTGACGCCCAGGCCCTCGGCGATGGCCACCTGTCTCCTCTTTTGGGGCTCCTCCTTCCGCTTCTCCTCGCCCTCCTCTGGACTCGGACTCTCCCACTGGCATCCAGTGCTCACCATCTCCGCCTTAGCCACCTCCTCCTTCACCTCCTTAACCTCTACCACCTCCTCCTCCTCCACCTTCACCTCCTCCTCAGTCTGAACGCTCTGGTGAGTGTGCGCGGGGGGTCCCTCCCCCCCCACGCCTGCCTCGGCCACCTCCGGGCGGCAGCTCACCCCGACGCTGAGCAGCGTCTTCGGGGGCTCGGCGGGCGGCGCGTCGGTGCCGGCGTGGGCGGTCTGCGGCCGTGCCTGGACGCCGCGCTCCAGCGTGACCCGCGAGAGGCGCTCGCGTTCGCCGGCGCGCAACGCCTCCAGCTCCCGGTCGGCCAGGCTCAGCCGCTCCTCCAGCACGCGCAGCGACTCCTGCTGGAGCTTGACCGTGTCCTGCAGGGTGTCCATCTCGCGCTCCGCCTCGCTGCTCAGCCCCAGCAGGGACTCCATCACCCACACCGACGCCTCCTCGGTGGCCGGCGACGCTTGGACCCCTTCGTCGCGCGTGGCGCTCAGTGGCGGTGTTCCCACGCCCTTGTCGGTGACCTCGCACCTGGCGTCCACCGCCACGTCTTTCACGGCCTGTCTGTAATAAAACACGCCCTCGCTCAGGGGCACGTCACTGCCCACGGCCACCGACACCGTCTGCACGGGCACGGGAACGGGAACGGACGCTGTTTTCTCCGGCGTCGGCTGCCGGCCCGCCTCCTCCTTGCTGGCCTTCTCGATGGCTTTGCGGAGCTCGGACACCTTGGAGGGCCGGCCGTGGGTCGGCGAGAGCGGCGGGAGTCCTTGGTCCGGCGCGGCGGCTGTGGCGGAAGAGGCCTCGGCGGGAGCGGTCTGCACGGCGGCCGCTGCTGTGGTGGTAGTGACCGGGGCCTCGCTCTTCTTCCGGAGCGCCTGCAGCAGCTGGTCCTTCTCGGCGCGCAGCTTGGCCACCTCGCGCTCCAGCGCGGGCACCCCCTTCACCCGCTCCTCCATCTCCTTGAGCTGCCGCAGGGCCGCCGCCATCTGCTCGCGCACCGTCTGCAGCTGGAGGGGGGGCACGGGGCCCGAGGACGAGGCCGCCGCGGAGGCCGGGGTGCTGCGGCCGGAGGTGTGAGGGCTGGCGCGCGGCCAGCCGCTGGGGCACGGGCTCGGCGAGGCCGAGGAGAAGGGGTTCTGCTGGACGCCGCCGCCGTCCGATGACGGGGCCGACGAGGCCGGAGGGGGTACAGTCGGCGTGGCCGTCTGGGAGCCCAGGGAGCTGGACGAGCCGGCCCAGCCTGCCTCTCTCGGGGTCCCCTTCGGGGGGTCGGCCAGCTGGAGGACCCTGGCGCCGTTGTGGAGCTGGCTCTGCTCCTGCTGCAGCCGCAGGCTGGTCTCCAGGAGGGTGCGCTCCACGCGGGGGTTGCGGGTGGGGGGCGGAGGGGGCACCTTGGCGCCGGCCGACAGCGGCGGGCAGAGGAGCGACACGGGCGAGAGGACGTGCGACAAGGACTCGGCCGGCGCCGAGCCGATGCGGTTGCGCGGCGGAGGGGGCGGCGGCACGCGGCCGCTGCAGTCGTCGCTGGCCGAGGACGACAGCGACTCGGTGGACGTCCAGCCGCTGGCGCGACCCCCGACCCCGGGGCTGCGCTGGGAGAGCTTCCCGGCGCGCGGCCCTCCGCGCCGGCCACTCACGGGCGTCCGCCGAAAGCTGTGGCCGCTCTCGATCTCCTCCACATACTTGAGGAAGTCCAAGTCCAGCTGGAAGCCATACGGCGTCTGGACGGAGTAGGAGCCGGCCTGGTCACTCTCCTCCTGGGACCCATACAGAAAAGGTGCACCCAGATCTACAGGGGAGAAGGAGTTGGGGTCAGCACAACTCATAAGCAACACGCCAGTAATATCCCCTGTGGTCCAATATGGAAAAGAGCTATAACAGTGGACTTTAACCCCACTCCCCAAGGCCACCTAGCAGGGCCAAATTCAGTCCAGCTCTGCACTCGGTGCTTCCAGATGTAGTGAGTGGAAAAATCTGTTTTCTCTGGAACTCTGTATGAAACTGCTGTGACACTCCAACTGGATGTATTAACTAGAGCAGAACTAGAATCATAACAGAATCACAATAGCCCTTCAGCTACATACTGAATCAGACACTTTAAACATGTAATAACACATATTAGCATTGTGCCAGTGGTCGTCTTACATGACTTTTACAATGTCAAACAACAATTTGACCTTTACTGTACTAAATGAAATCCTGGTAAGTACATGACATAGTTATCATAAGGTAGTTAGATACACTCACCAGGCAGCTTTGAGTTGACCTGCACAGACTGAGTCATCTTGGCCTGACAGGGTCCTCCACTGCAGCCTCAGGAGTCAACTCACCACCTGCACACAGGGAGACAAGTCCAAGACGACGTGCACTCGTGAGATGGGACTTTCCACTCAACATTCCCAGAGCTCAGAGAGAGCACAAAGCCTGCAATAAGCTGCTCACATGTGGAGCAACACATATATTTTTGTGCCCTTATGTGAGGAGTGATCCGATGACAGAGCGCGAGGGAACGCATCCATTTCCTTGGTGGTCGTCTTGTTTTTGGATGGGATTCAAGGGGATTAACCATGACATCACATACATGTCCTGTGTGCGCTTGAACGCTCCACAGAGGACAAAGAGCAGCCGCAGTCCCACGGAAAACAAGACAAGGAAATGAGGCATCAAAACAAGCACGCTCCACAATATGGACCCCATCCTACAGCCGTTCCAAAACAGATATCCGTTTCTGTGTCATCAGGCCAGGTCATACCCTATATCTTTTTTTTTTTTTTTTTTTTAAAGCTCCATGAAAGGGGCAAAAAAAGAGAGAGACAGAGAGAGCATGAAAGAGAAAGACTAATAGACACATATGGAGTTATGAAGATCTGTTTTCACAGAGCCTTGGGCACATTCCATCCTTCTCCTCTCGTGAATATCCTACTAGCATGACCAGACAAGGACTTGCTTATGATTCAGTGGAAGTGTCTAACAAAGCAACATCTAACTCCTGTCAGCAAGTCCTGCACTCAATACCTTGAATACACAGACTGTCAAGGAAAAGAGAAAGAAAAAAAAACAAACAAGGGAAGGAATTTGGACAGATCTCAGATCAGATTATCAATGCTAAAGGAAGACGTCCATCTTATAAACCCCACCACCTTACCCCCACTCACTCCCCCGACTGCTTCCCCAAAAACTGCTCCAGGCTGCATTGCTCACCATCATTCCCCCTGTCACAGACAGATGCAAACCAAACCACTGACCTGCGCTGGCCGTCAGATATGCAGAGCTCAGGGCAGAGTGATCGGGGGGCCTGGCAAGTGTCAGGGCCTGCCAGAGAGTGAACAACAGGCCTCACTTCCCGTCGCTAACCCCCTTGGGAGCTAAATATAAAAAGAGGTCCTCCTTCCCAGATCGCAGCCACAGCTCCGGGTGGTAAACGTCGCTCACCACATGGGCGCCAACAACTTTTTGGGACCCGGCCCAAGCATACCCTTCCAGCAGCCTCCGGTTTCCCAACACCCGCTTTACAGCTCACACCTTTGATTAGAGGAGAGGGAGCAGCAGCAAGTCGCACATCCCTCCTCTCCCTCTTTAACACCACAGAGGCGCAGAGTATAGGGAGGTGGGGGGGGGGGGTGTGCGAGGGGAGAGGAGCGGGGGTTTCGGGGGAGAGAAAATGAAAACATAGGCTCAATGTTTTTTCCAGAACCTGATGACAAGCACCAAATTACAGGGAGGCAGGGAGTGAGAGGTGGGAGTGTGTGTATGGGGGGGGGGGGGGTACATTCCTCTGTGCCCCTTCTACTTGTACTTAGCAGAGCCACAGGGATGCGAGGAGCACAGAAAAAAAACAAACAGACAGCTCTCTGTCGTCCAGCCACGGCATCACAAGTTCTTGTTGTCCCAGGAGGCAGTAGCTAGTAGACGAGTGGGGGGGGGGGGGGCTTCCCTCTTTACTTCTGTTAACAAGACAATTTATTTCCCAAAATTCAATTAGCCTACTAAGCGTCTTTTTCTTTCATTGACTGATCACGGCAGTCTCCGGTTTAATAAAAGTCTGGAGTCTGGGGACTGGGTCGGCCGAGCGGGTCTGTCTGTCGTCAGGAGGCAGTTCTGTCCAGCCGCTGGCTTGGAGCGATAGCCATGTTTTGGAAATAGGACCTCCATCCTCCACCTCCCATTTCCCTTCAAGGGAAACAGAGGGGGTCCATGATTCACAACGCAGACGACACCCCATTCACAGGTTACTGAGGGTCAATCTGCACCGAGTTGCATTGCAATTGCAACACATTGCAAATCTCCCCAAACATCCCCCTCCCCCTGCCTTGCATGGCTGTAAAAGCAGTCATGGCGTGAGGCATGTTGTTTGCACAAGTCCTCCACCAGTAAACTGGCAAACTAGCAAAACAAAAACTTGGGGACGAAAGCAAAGACACGTTCGTCTAAGCCAACAGAAGAAAGACAGCCAGTCTGAACATGTCAGGACTCAGGAGTCCAGCTTGTGTGTGTGTGTGTGTGTGTGTGTGTGTGTGTGTGTGTGTGTGTGTGTGTGTGTGTGCATGTGTGTGTGTGTGTGCGTGTGTGTGTGTCCTGTCCCTCTCTCTCCCCCCAACCAACACACATTCTATCAGCTGGAAGGACAAATCTGTTGTTTCCTGAGGGGAAACCGACTGTGCACAGCCCTGCTCCCCCAGGGAGACCTCCCATTGTCTCGCATTAGGAAGCCCCTGGCCACTCCAGAAGGAAGAAGCCATCACCCCGCCAAAGCTGCTTCCTGCAGCCCGCAGGAAAGGCAACACAAGCGGCCGAAGAGCTGAGCAAACACACTCGCCACCCCCCGCACGTATAAACACTCCCATCAACACACACTCATGCACAAGCACAAAGGCACCAAGTGGGTGAGAAGAAACCACCGGAAAAACGTAGGCCATCTAGATTTATTGATGACCTTACTGCCACAAAAACATCCACAATGCCCATACACACACACACACACACACACACACACACAAAGCCATTTAAAACATAAAATTAGACACTAAGTAAAAGCATAAACTCATACAAACAACTTCATGGACATTTGCTCAGCCACTGAATAAGCATCTGTTCCTGAATGCAAAAAGAAGCCCAACAGCCGAAGAAAAGAATGCGGCAGAAACATCCTTGAAAACAACTTTAAGGACAACTTAAGACAGTCACGATCACATGCATCTGTGCAATTCCCCTGGGTCTCGTCACAACAATGGAACACATTGAGAGGCCTATAATGAGCCTTTATGCCACATCTATGGTTACGCCGTCCACAAGTCCTCTGGAGCCTCCTTGTTTCGGCCGCCCCCCCCCCCCCCACACACACACCCACCTCCTACCCCCGTCCTCTGTCCCCAGTTCAACATGCGACAGTTTGGAGTGAATGAAAGGAGAAGTGTGTGGGGGGGTGGCCATATGCTTCAGTGGTGTCAGAGGCACACGGTTACAAAACGCTCTTTGATATGACTTCCCAGGCATCAGAGGCAGTGACGGGAATCCCAGCAGCCCTCACACTGGGCACGAACATGGAAATGAGCCTGATGAATGAATGCCCCCCCCCCCCCACTCGGTTTCGGGCGAGAACATCGAAATGAAGAGAAGTCGTTCATCAAGTCATTTTAGCTAAGAACTTGAGAGTTCAATCTCAAAGAGCAAAATAGAATCTATTTATTTATTTATTCATTGGTATCACCATGGGCCAGGGTTGTTTTTGTTTAGATAGCACAGAGGCCCGCCAAACAAACAAAAGACAAGAGCAAATCTGCTTCCTGGGGGCAACATGGACTGGTAACTGAGCCAGGAGACTTCTGATTAGCATCCATTTCTCAGCAGGGTGATGATGGGCCCCATAGCTGTCACAACTCCATCAACTGCGATGAGAAAAATTACAGACCCAGGTACAGAATGCATCCTTGGAGAAATGTAACAACCTGATGGTGGACCCCAACAGATGTTTAAGCCATTTAAACACATGGATGGGCCACATGGCTGGCATACCTCTGTTAAAAGTAACCAGTGATCCCCTTACATCTGGATATGTACTTCAAAAAGCAGCAGGGCAGGCACTGCGCATTTCCTGACAAAGGCCTCCATCAAGACAAGCAAGCAAACGCGGAACAAACTGCATACCAGACGAAATATACACAGCGAGCGCCTGTGTCCTGTGTGCTAAAACGTTACACATCAACTCAAGGATCAGCTCATGTTTGATTAGCCCGCCCCTCTGTCAAGATACCAGGTGTCAGCTGTGTGGCCCACCATCTTAATCTCCAATTCCCAACATTTTGTCCAATTCTTAAGTCAGAGGAACGTTCCAGTCAGAGACCACTCTGATTCATTATCCGTCCGCAATGGGAGCCGGAATAGAAATGGCAATGACGACTGTTTGGAGTTATAGAATATTCTTGTGGACTTTTTGGAGTTATATAAATATTCTTGGGGACTTTTCTTTTCTTCCTCTCGACCGTCAGCTGCACTCAACGCCTGATCCAGTTTTATTTTTTATATGCAGACAAAAAAGGAGAAAAGGGCTATTTTAAAAAGCCAACCAGCAGAGCTTTATATGGTTTACAAAAACAGTGACAAGCTGGTAAAAACATCCTCAGAGTCTATGCAAACAGTTACACAGCAGCACACTGAATGGCAAATATGGCTAAAAAAAATAACACTGAAGGTTACCAAGTAGCCAAAGCATCTGAGCTCCATGCTTATACCAAGGAATTCGGGTGAGATAGTATTAAAGTGCACTGAGCGTTTCTAAAAGTAGCCCGACAAGATTGTCTCTTCCTGTGAGAACCAGCTGATTACACTTTAAGGGTACATAAACAGCATCCCGAGGCGAGGATTCAATTAGTAGCTACTCCTTTGTGAGATGTGTTTGGCTGGGCATTCTGGTGTGTGGGTATTTTCGGGTTTATCATCTCTCATTTAGCGAAGGCATTTATCTCCTCTTGTTTCATACACACAGCAGTCATTCCACGGAGTAAAATTAGAGAGTGACGGAGACGGTTTCTATATCAAACGCATCCTGCCACTAAAGATCGCCCCCACCCCCACCACCACATATACACATTACAGCACTTTATTTCAGACAAATGTGTGCTGTCAAAGGTAAATAAAGGAATTGCTTCAACAACTCTCTTCTAAAAAAATATGTACTAGTCAAACAAGCAGATTGTTTTATCACCCAATACAACCACTAGCCTAATCTAGCTGAGAGGACTGTAAAACCTTTACCTCCACATCTGCGCTTTGGACGGGGAGAGAGAGCTGATACCAGTGCATCTGATCCACTTTGAGTGAGTTGACAACAGCTGTGCGAGGCTCAGGAAGTCTACCTGCGTCTGGTCTTCCTGCTGCCCCCCTATTCCCTGGTGTGTGTCTCTCTCTCTGTCTGTCTCTGGAGCAAACCCCCTTACCTAAATATATGTTATCTATTTTTGAATTTACCCAACACGGGTAGCCATACCAATGTCTAAAGTTGCAGTGGCTGACCCCATCCTCCTGGTGATTTCTGTCCATTTGTTGCGTAATTCTCCGCGGCCAGAAAGGTCAGACTTCTTTAGGGCCAGTGCTTTTATACTTTTCTTTGGGGCAACTCTTTTGTCTTTGACCTCGCATTGTTGCTGATCCGCAGCGAGCTGAGAGCGGGGGTCATGGCGACAACCAGATGGAGAGGCAAGAGTTCAAGTGTGATGATGCAATCCTCAAAAGTGCCAAGGAAGAATCAGTGACAGCAGAGATAATACTGCAGAGACAACTTCATCTATGACCATATGTTCTGAGTACATTTGAAACATTTATTCAAGTCTTTTTAAAACTCTACCAGTTTAAAAACCCTACATTTTGAAATGTATTTTTTTAATCTTCAACAAGCGGTCATAAATGCACAGTAGCACACAAGAAGAATAGTCCTGTTTTATTTGCATTTCTTAACTTAATTTTGTTCCTGTGCAAATGCCTATGCACAGATACTTGACCAATACCAAGGAATGCAATCACATGATTGCCATTATCCACCCCCTGCAAAAAACAACAACATCAACAGTAAACATCCAAACCGCTGCAGAGGCCTAACTAAACACAGTCACGCTGGGCCTTAATAGTGGGCAAATGTAATGTGCTCTTTGTTCTAGCCAACAGGTTGTATTACAGTAATGTTCCATATCTTAATCGATACACACTACAATCCATAACATAACTTCTATCCTGTCCACCCGTCTCCGGCTCACTTCAGCTACTGTTGTCTCAAAATGCAGCTCTTACAGTGATAATCTGTGAGCCCCAACAATTACCCTGCACTCCAATAAACAACAAAAATGCCCGTAAATTCCACCCTCTGGTTTAGGGGAAATTTCATTATGTTAACATGCCCCCATTGTTGTTTGTGTGGCACTGTGGTAAAAACCCCTATTCTTTGTTGAGAACTCTTTTCGCCCTCAGTTTTCAGAGATACAGGAACCAAAGAGTCGTGGATAATGTGGAGAAGCTCAAGAGCTAATGAGCCATAAATAGAATCACAAGACAAGAAGCATGTGAATGTTTGGAGAGGGAGTGAAGGTGATGCCCAGATGCTTATGCCCAGACGTGTAAACAACAAGGCAGGCCAGTCAATCTGGGTGAGCTTTTAACACCCCAGTACAAGTTCGTTTGAGGCGTTTGTTTGTTTGTTTGTTTGTGGTTTCTTGTGAGGAGGACTTTCTGAAGATATGACTTCAGCACAGGAAATCAGAAAAAAGGGAAAGTGAGTGCATAAAGGAGATAACAGAATTAGCCAATTCCGGAAGGCAAATCAAATTCCAGAAATGTTGTCAGGCAATCCCGATTGAACAATGCCACTGCACAGCGCACATTGCAACTGAAGTTTACTGTTATATTATTGTATAATGATAATTTCTTTGAGAAAGTTTTGCTCTTGATCATAATCCGAGTTGAAGGCAATTCTTCCTCGTGGAATGGGGGAGGGGCTTGGAGAAGGTGACTTGGCCAGGTAGACTATTGATCTTTTTGCATGGATGTGTCCACTGAAGCTGTTTTTGCTTTCACTTTGAATTAAAGTATTCATGGTGAAATCACTGGTTGACAAAAGACTGCGCAATTTGAGTAATGGAAATAACATACAGTAGGTTTAAATAGGAGAGACGCTATTCCCAGAAGAACACTGACTAATCCGTGTTCGATCTCTTGCAGGATGCAAAATGTGCGCTACGTGGATGTAGGCTATCACATCATAGTAGATCTCAAAATGACAAACAGAAATGTGTCCAAGATAGTCTGACTAAAATACCAATAAACACATGGGGATTACTTCACAAAACCAAAGAAAATTATCCATTAACAGCAAAGAGATGGCATGAAAGGATTTAAAAACTGAAAACATATTTTATGTCCTTAGGGCGGTATTCTGGAAACTTGCCCGACAGAAAAGTCAAGCCTGCTAATCCTTGTCCAAAGCACAGAACAAACTATCTAGTTATAAGTCAAGATCAAAGTAACAACTGATGTCAGCCATATATTTCTCACTTCATTTTCGATGTGATATTAAGTATTTTAAAGGTGTTGAAATGAAATGAAATTAGTGTCACCCCGCATTTTTCGACATTAGTTTTCAGCAGGCACGCCTTCTTACGCGACAAAGTAATAACCCGATTTACAGCAAACTATTATTTGAAAGACTAAAATAATAAAGAGTAGCCTAACTTTAACTATGTGTCATTTTCTCAATTTGGTTAAGCCTGATGGCTCGGTAGTAACAGATAGCTAAAAACGAAGTGAAGTCCCCATGTCTGAGACTGATTTCAAAAAGCGCAAGATGGATAGGCTAGTCTATGTACATGGTAAGTGATATTGCTGCGTTGCAAGTTTAGTGTCAGTTGTGACAGCTACATTCAATGCACTTCTACCGCAGAATAGTAAGTTAAGTTAACAGATCCAAGTCTTTTACATCGTAAATGCAGGCTAAATTTTTCTGTCGCTAAAACCTGTTATATGTTATCGTTTTCTTATAACCTAATGTAGCCTAGAGCTGCGCAGAACGGTGATCTGACCTTACCTTTGCTGGACTGATGCTGAACTTCAGGACACCAGAAACTTCTTCCACAAGAAAAAAACGTCTTTTAGAGGCAAAAGAGAAGAGAGTGGAAGAAAACACCAACACTGGCGCTTTCTCATTCATCAAACGTATATGATGGTATAACAGACAGTTGGATTATCCAATCAACAAGCGTACGCTGCAACCAATAAATATCGAGAGCTCGAGGAGATGGTCCGCCCATTTAAAGGATTTGTCACTCTCAGATAAAGAAGGTGTCATGCCAAGTAAACAGTGGCAGGGCTTACACTTACCTTTCGTTTTAACCAAATCTGTAGAATAAACTAGCGTTTATCTGAAATGTCACTTTGCTGCCTAATTTCAGATTGCGCAATTAATTGCATATTAAGTAGGCCTAGCCTAATTGAAATACGCTATTAATGTGACTGCCTACTTTTGTCACAGACCACAAAATTGGTATGAACCATAGACCTAAAAGAAAGTATGAACTCTTCAAACGCCCTCAGCAATGTGACAAACGAATGTCAAAAAAATACACAGGAACAGAGGAATAACAATCCCTTATTAACTAGAACAAGACTTGCCACACATTTAGGCCTACTCAGTTTTCCATGCAGACATTTTTCCTGCATAAAATGGGTAACGGGAGGCCTATATCTTTTAGACATTTTATAATTATGCCAAGTGCAACTTCTGCTGTTCAGTGCGTGTGGACACACGTTGGCTATAAGAGGGTTTTACAAGCTTCTATGTTTGGAAAACAAAGTAGGCTATGACTGGTTTTGTTTTAGCCGTGTTGGTTGTTTATTTAAAGATTATGATGTCCTTGTTGTCAGATGTTGATAATAGCCTACAACAACACTGTTTTTCTAATCTTTTTTTTTTTTTTACATGAAACCAAAATTTGTTTTCTCCATGCCCAAGTCATTACAACCAAAAACCGTGGAGTTTTTAGGAACAGCTACAGTATTTACATGAACAGCAGAGGGTGCCACTGCAATAAGAATCAGACCATCACCAAAGTCACACGTGCAGATTGGCAACAGTGTTTCTTGTTTCCCACCAAGAATTTCATTGAATTTGTTGAAGGGTAAACGTTAAAGGGTTCTTTAGAGTACAAATGCAAAACTGTAGGCTATATTAATACATAATTAATCTTTATCCTTCTTATAGTTGTATTATAGGCTATTAGGTTATACCTAATAGGCCTACATATTGTAGCATATTGCCTATGTGTCAGTTACATGCTAAAAGGTTAACAGCTATGTCCTTAAAATGGCCATGATATGGTGTGGATGCTGCACACTGCAGGTCTACAGATTGCATGTGATATCCACTTAGTTGAGAAGTGACCAGCCTCTATGTACATAGGATGAAGGTCAAGTCTAGGACTTTGCTTGATTGCTGGTTTGATTTATATATATATATATATATATATATATATATATATATATATATATATATATATATATACTGTGTGTATATACTGTATATATATATATATATATATATATATATATATATATATATACAGTATATATCAGATTTTGATAGTACAGATGTAAACTATCAAAACATGTTTTGTCTTCAAACTTTTAGTCAATGGATGTTTCAGATTGGAGTAAGTTACTTCTGCTATGACAACAAAACTGATCTATGCCGTCTTCTCATAAGCAATAATAAACAATGATAATAATAATAACTAATAAATATTCACTATCTATGAATTATTTATCATTTTATTATTATTATTATTATTATCATGATTAATGATAATAATAATAATAATAATAATAACATCCTTACAACAAACAAATCTGTTTAGGTATTGTAAAGGTAGGTCAATAAACACAACAGATATCAACAATAATAATAATAATAATAATAATAATAATAATAAAGTTATCATACCAGTGGTCTAGCTATTGAACCTTTATATTATTGACATGTGAGTTAATTTGCAAAAGCACATGAACTCTACTTGATTAAGTGTTCAGAAATTATTCTTAATTGTAAATGTATGGTTTATTACATGTAATTAACTTAATTAATATATAATAATAATATAATATAATAATATCAAATATTTAATTGTACTTTCAATAAAACTTAGGTTCTCTTTATTAGGCTACATGTACTTTTACCTAATCTAAAGAACCCAAATGCAGTTTGATTGATATGATTTGAACTGCACAATAAATTATATGTTTGATGTGTAAACAACAGACCATGAGCATGAATTTGTTTTCCTTCACAGGGAGAATGAAGCAAGAGAAGAGCATCAGCTCCACATCTCAGCCCCATTACACTTTCCTTTGAAACTAATGCCATACCTCCCTATTCCCCAGTACACATTGTCCTCCTGACTTGCACAGTAGTGGAAGGGTACATTATACTGTGACCCTTTGTTATATTCTTTAGCTCATTCACTTCATGGTGCTTGAAAACTAAAGACATGCATGTGACACATGCGTGTCTTCAGACGTTTCTCTCTTGCATCATATTAGTGCACGAACTTGGACGTGGTCAAAAAGTGCACCTGAACACAGGCAATGTTTGTAATGAAACTGTTCAGATTTGGTATAGGCTATAGGTCTAATCATATCAGACAAAGTTCACTTGTCTTACTCTTACTGTGTTGGATGAAATGAGATTTCCATGTGTTTTGAGGGGCTCGGTTGAAAACGTGTGTCTTCAGACACAATTTATTGCCTATTTCGAGGGCTGAGAACCAAATGGGCAGAAGTGACATTTTGGTCAAAATTGAGTTATCACCTGAAAGCTCTTGATGAGCTCTTTCTAGCTGACAAAATTATAGAAGGAAAATACTTATAAAAAGTTATTGCACAAAAACCAAAGGTCTTTAACTGTGAACATATAGAAGCAGTTAGATTTGTTTTGGCTCTTCTGTAAAGTTGGTGAAATGTCACTTACGCCCCTTTGGTTCTCAGCCCTCGATTTGATGTACGATTCAAAGACATGCCTCATCAGCTCCACAGTGCCCCCATGGTGTGCACATTGCTATTGCAATATGATGTATAAGAAAGTATCTAGGACATTTAATTTTTAGGTGATCACAATTAATTAAAATGATTGTTGTTTCTTGACTTTAAACATGAAATAGGCTTTTTGAGTGTGCCTGGTATGCAAATCATGCAACACCTTTATGACGTCACAAAATTGTGAAGATGGAAGGTAGACATTTCATGATGAAGTAGAATGTCGATATCTATCCAAAATCAGTAAAGCAAAAACAAAATTTTAACATTAAAATCCAGCGAGACACAAAGCACTTGACTATGAGATGATGTGTTGCCCACAAACAAAGATTTGGCTGAGCACCACATACTCCACAGGCAGTGTATTTAAGTAGGGAAGGAGACACCATGGTAAACACGGCACATGCTTTCAATTGCACCTCTACCGCCATACTCACACTTCAACAATTCATTGGGTGTCATGAGGGTGTCAACAAATCATTTTCAGCAACTTGCTATTCATACTGGGGACCCCCGACACTTTCACACAGCAACAAAATTCTTGCTTCTCTTCCAACACCAAGCAAGTGACTGCATGTCTTTAGTCTTCTACCTATGATCTTTGTTGGAAAACTGTTTTACCATTAACTCTCAATTTTATCCATCCCATGGTATGTCAGGTAGATCATATTTGTGCAAAATCAGGGTCTATTCTAAACTGACCTATCTGTTTTTGAGAGTATAGTGAACTTGATATACTACACTCATGGTAAACACTGAATATAGTGTTCATATGGCAGACTTTAACAAACACAGCTGCAGCATGACTAGAAAAAAAGTCACCCCCCTGGTGTCACAGTATGGACCATATGGGGGCAGGGTCGTGCCAAGACACACCCCTGCTGAGACCCCCACTGAAGGTGCTCTCCAGGATGTAAACAAGTCCTGTTCCTTCCCAGCACCTATCGATTTCAAAGTCACAGTTACTCATTTAGAGATGACATAGTTTAAGTAACGCGCTGCTATACCACACAGATGTGCAAAAGACATATTCGGCTACCCTCTGACAAGTGAAAGGGTTCAATGAACAGGGTCATATTTCTGTTACTTCTAGTGAACCTCTTGCAAAGTGTTTCCAAGAAATCTGTAATTAGGGAGTTGGTACCGTAAATTTCAGAGACCTAAGCTTGGTAACTAAACCTATAGAGGAATCTGGGGCACGAATAGATGGACTGTCTGGAGCGCAGTGGCCAGCCACATCCACGAGGGCCAGCACGGCCATAACACCCAGCCCACCCACCCAACCCATGCAGTGAACAGTTGAGTAGGAGTTTTGTGAGGCCAGTGGTGTATACCTGCCAAGATTGCCAAGCGTGAGCTAGAGGCTCGTGACACACAACCTTATGGGTTAGGTGGCTACATACTGTAGTGTGATGATTGTTTTTAAAAAGCTGGGCTTCATTGACGTACCCTATTTCATTCACACCACCCTTCTACTATTATGTTCTCTGCGTAGATGGAGCATAGGTGATAATTAATCTGTTTGCACAGACAGAGTTATCACTGTGAGGGATAATGGGTAACTTTGACAGTCGGGTGCTGGTCGGCACCTTTTATTTGCTGTCTGGAGATCAAGGGAGAGGACACAGTGAATAAGAAGAATTTCAGAGCCAACAGTTGGGTGTTGTCCAGACCTCTCAAGGACTGTTTTTATTCTACTAATGCACAAAAATATTTTGAAAGATTTTTTTCTTTCTTGTTATTCAGATGCAGAAGGCCAACAACAAACACAGTTCATGCTGTGAGCTGCCAAAAGGCAGAAGGTCTTGATTTTGAAAGGACGTTGTTTTGGACACGGTCCCTGGCCTCTAAGGTTTCTTATTTCTAAATTTAAAATGCTTCTTCCATTTTCTGATTCCATAAAAAGTGGGTCAGTTGTGCAGTTGACAATTGGGTCATGGTGTGTGTGTGTGTGTGTGTGTGTGTGTGTGTGTGTGTGTGTGTGTGTGTGTGTGTGTGTGTGTGTGTGTGTGTGTGTGTGCGTGCGCATTCAATTCAATTCAATTCAATCATTCAATGCCACAACAAAACCTTTGACCTGCATAGAAATCAGGATATCTAAAGTGAGTCGTTGAACACAAATCATGTCTTTTATTTTTAGGCTACAGTGGCGATAACAGCCTATGAATAAACGGGGAAGGCCATATACAAACATAACACAACAGTGCTCTCTCCATCATGAACTAACCTAAAAGCCAACAGACCTGATGACTCTGCAGACAACTTTGACTATGATGTACACAATGACACAAAAATGCTGCAACAACAGAAATAGTAATCCCTCAATGTATCTAACTCCACAATGACATACTATCATAACTGACTCATGCTGTTTTTCTTCTTGCAAATAGAAAACGTGACTTTTATATATAAAAGGAGTGATGTGTGAGTGTGTAGGGATCGTCATAGCTATGGCAACAACAAAAGTCCTGAATTTCAGTTGAGGCACGAGAAAAGACCCTCAATATTTCAGAACTTCTTTTTGGCATGAGGGTTATTTGGTAAATTTGGCTTAATAAGACGCACCGTTCCATCCACAAAAAAAATGAAATAGGGGTGTGTCCCGAAAGGGTTCATCTTCAAAATAAATTGTCTGCACACCTCAGTCCTTTATGCAATTTTAATAGGTAGCCTAGCTTTCGGTCAACATGACCATCCTCAGATGCCCTGAGGAAGTGTGCAGAGAGTTTATTTTGATTAAGATTTTCAGTTTTCGTTTGTCTGGCACCTTTTTATGTGAGTGCGGTGTAACTCCTCCAAAATTGTAAATTTGGTTTAAGAAAATAAGCAGTGAAACGTGGTGAGCCTCCTCATAGTTCTCACGAGGCAGCCTCTGCAGTTTGTTAGTTGTAGTGTTCTGTTGCAGTAACAGGAAGAGACGTTTTTACATAAATGTTTAATACTTTCAACAACTGGTCCCCAGCACAGTATACAGTGCCTTAGCCAAAAACAAACACCTCAGAAACAGCATGGAAGACCAAATCAAACTAATCAGGAGGATGCGCCCAAGGACATAGTCAGTCCCAACCTCTTGGGATATTGAGCGATCTCAGAGTCAGACAGAGTGTCTCCTATCATGAAAAGAAATCAATATCTAACCTTGGGGATGTCCGGCCAAGGATCTATTATTTCATAGTGTACAAAAGGGCTTTTTTAGTGTTCAGGACTGCAGAGGAATATAAATGACACGTGTGTGTGTCTGCAGATGAGTCTAGGTATTAAGTAACTATATGGAATGTGTTTACACTACAGGGGAATCAACAGGCAGGAATGAGCTCTTAATATGACACCAGGCCACCATGCATAGTTCTGCAGTCAGGCCTCTTCCTGTGGCCCTGGCATGATGCCCCTTACATAACAGTATTCAGATTAATCACTAGTGGTAAAGTCAGTTGTGATGTCTTTCCAATGAAATCTCTAAAACCGTGTGTGGTTGTTCCCGGACCGTTCCCCCTGACCAAATATTCCTGTTCTCATGTTTGACTCATTAAACAAGAATGTTCTACAGAAATGTAACAATGATTTGGGTGTAACTGAGATGGAAGTGTCGACTATAACTAAGCTCAATATGCTAGGAAACCACCCATGCACAAACAATTTAGTATTCAATTCAAATCCTCAGTAGTGATCAAATCTAACAAGCCTGGGCTTCATTTGCATCAGACATACACAGAGGTGCATCTCACAAAATGAGACTATTGTGGAAAAGTTGATTTTTGGGGAGGTGCTGAGTGCTGCTGGAAAAGGAAATCAGCATCTCCATAAAGTTAGCTGGTTCAGGACTGGCATGGCGTGACACTAGGAATGTGGCACTTGCAGTCCATTTCCTGGACAAGTCTGCGTATGGTGGCTCTTGATACATTGACTCCAGCCTCAGTCCTTGTGAAGTTCCTCCAAGTTCTTGAATCGGCTTTGCCTGACAATCCTCTCAAGGCTGCGGTCATCCTTATTGCTTGTGCACCTTTTCCTATCAATTCTTTTCCTACCATGATTACCCTTTGATACAGCGCTCTGTGAACAGCTGGCCCTTTCAGCGATGACTTTCTGTGGTCTATTCTGTCGATGAGTGTCTTCTGGACAAAGTCAGCTGTCTTTCCCATGATTATGGTCGTGTCCACCGAACCAGACTGAGAGATTAAAGGCACTCCTGTATTAACCTCTTTATTGTAATATTTTGGGATACCATTTTTTGTCATGAACTGTAAGCCATAATCATTGGGATTCAAACAAAAACATGTTTTAATATCTGAGTCTAGAATATATGATTCACAGTTTTAACTTTTCCACAATATTCTAATTGTTTGAGATGCACTGATAGGTGATATTAGCCTTACCTTGACATCATTTCATAATTAGTTTAAATACCCCTGCTATCTACAGTATGTGGATGACAGCACTGAAGCTTGTTACTGGCAAAAGATGTTTACAGTTTTACAACTGACCCCTGTTAGAATTGACCCCTAATTTTCCTATTTATCCTCATTGTGTACAACCCTGTCAATCATGTAAGAATTAACAAGCAACAGCCCATGTGCTTGGTCAAACATGCATTTGTTTTCTGAAAGACATCTAACATACAGACACTGTCATTCTTCAACAGTCATGAAGGACTATTCACACAGAGTGAAGATGTCTCCAGTGACGCTAACTACTTATTAAGAGCTGGTGGAATCCACTACATCTCTACTACATTAACCTATATTCAGATGTTGCTATGGTTACATTAGTGTGGTCCTTCCTCTAGTGCCCTGTGTATATGGAGTAATGAGCACCATCTGTAAACAGTGGAAAATTCTCGAGTAACTTCAAAACCCCATACCCGACGACATGCACCACAAAATGATTATCACCATCAGAACCCAAAAGCTCAGTACACAAACATGCCAGCCGAATGTATACACAGGTGGACGGGCAATGTGGGAACATTCTGGAACAAGAAACAAAAGAAAAGTCACTCCGTATGACACCAGGCCAATGGCACTCCAGGGGCTGCCTGCAAACCAGCAGGGCCATGAGCTATGGGGTCAGTCACATTATGCAATGAATCAGTCACAAGTCTTAAATAGGATACTTTCTATTTCTCTTCTGAGTCAAGTTCATTAAACTCTAAAATAGCTTGTTTCATCTATTACAGGATGGCAGCATGACTGCCTGTCCAGGGTCCACCATAAACCGAAATCTTCCGGAAGGTACCTACTGTAGGTTCCCTTTCACCCACATCCAAGAGCAGTCAATAGAGCTTGGGAGACAGCCAGGCCAGCTGCTGGCCACAATGCCCTCACTCATACGATGTTTGCTCC
Organism: Sardina pilchardus; assembly: GCF_963854185.1. Classification (NCBI taxonomy): domain Eukaryota; kingdom Metazoa; phylum Chordata; class Actinopteri; order Clupeiformes; family Clupeidae; genus Sardina; species Sardina pilchardus. Next base: position 5,839,762 of record NC_085008.1, read on the forward strand.
AAAGCCAGTCAGACTGAGTGAAATCAGTGGCGTCCCGTAAAAAGCCATTTACATACCTCGAACGCTCTACCTACAGTTACAGTTTTTGTTATAAAACTACAGCAGTTAGGACAAGTTTGAACTTAAACCTAAACACCTAAAAACTATGAAAAGAATGCGGTCTGGACACAAAGAGTAGTAGGGAATGTGTCTAGGAAAGTAGGACACCTATATCATATAGTTGTTAGCCGTTTATTGTTATTTGTTTTCACTCGCGACCTTAGCAATTCAGAGAAAAGTTCATGGATGGGTTTTTAAATAGCAGGCACTCCACTCTCTTCCGGTCATCTGCACATCTCTAAGGATGTTGTGAATACTGACCAAGGCATCAGCACAGTCCAAGCAACATTAATCACTCTCTCATTGCAATAACTGTGTTACTATTTAGGCTTCCAAAAGCTGCATGCTTCAGCACTGATCCAAGAATGCACATTCTTCACTCTCTCAGCAAAGGCAGATATAAATGCAAATCTTTGCATGCCAGTCTTTGAGATTGTTATCTGAACAGATGAAAGGCGATCATTTTGGAATTCAACATTCACTCATACTGTGTGTAAGGTTCTGTTGTTCAGCTCACAACTTCTATTATTGGTCTGGCATAATCTTGCTATCTAATCTGTAGAAATAGCAAAAAAAAGAACAAAGAAATACTGTACATTGGCCTACATTTCTGCAAGAATCCCAGACAGACATAGACGGACAAAACGTCCACTGGTGTTCCACACCGAAAATAGTTTTTCTCCTTCAGATTGCGGTACCAGGCATTAGTCACTCGCTCTCTCTCAATTTACCCTTGTCTCCAAAAACAAAGCCCTTTACAGGAACCGAGGAGGGAAGTCCAGCTGAGTCCAACCGTAATTACTTTAACACAGAGGCTTTTGTGAGCCTCCGCCTCAGACAGGCCCTGCATGGAGTCTCAAAGTCATTATGGAGCACAAACTTCATATAAACAAACATGTACTGTATTGTAGGTTTGCACTGTTCACTGTGTGAATGGCAAGGACTAAGTTTTTTTATTCAAAATAAATGTACAAGTTGGAAGGGTAACGCTCTTCAAAGTACTGAGGTTACTCCTCACTTCTACTGGAAGGTTAAAGTGGAGATAATGATGGGGAAAAGTGTGTTTATTTGCCGATTGACTCAGACTTTCCATGACTTTGCGAAGACATGAAACATAGGCCTGTCATCAGATTATTCAATCAGTGTTTCAGTGGGGAACACGCTGTGACTGCAGTGGCGTGGTAAAGACCACTTTCCTGCAGCCCTTGGTGACCATTTTACCACACAAGCTCATCACATGCAAAAGTTTTGCAAACTGCAATGTAGAAGCTTGCTTCATGAATAGTTATATTCAGTTAATGTCTATACAATACAATATGTACATGCAACATACAATTGCATTCCAGCTGCCAACCCCTAACACACATGACACAACCCCTAAAGCAAGAACAACACTCAAATAGGAAATATATTACATATCAAAGCAAAAGATAAGAATGTAATGAGGTCTCAAAAATGTGTTTTATGCTGATCTTTATTATGGCAGAGCTAACCAGTACTGTGTTGAAGAACTCAGACTGACCCTGTCCACAGCATTCGGTTTCACACAGAAACCCACACAGAACAAACATCATCTCAAAGCTCACTGCAGCATCATCTCACAGAATGCCCACAGATCCAAATCTCTCCCAGACACTCGGCCACAAAGCTGCATCCGCAATCAACCCCTTAGCCATTGTTTTTGACAAGCACCACCAGTCTGCTGAGAAGTCCCTGTCTTTCTGTTTGCGCACTAGCAAGTGCAGCATGGGCTGGCATGTATGCAGGGTATAGCCGCATGTACAGCTGCTGGTGAACCCCAGCATGCCCTCCCCTGCCCTCCCCTGCCCTGCCTGGTTCAGCCCACACGACACAACCCCAGGCCAGCTCCAGCGCACCCCCTGCCCACTCGTCAGCCACTAGCCAGCCCACAGTGGAATTTGACCGGAGCAAATTCCATACATCAGCTCCAGTGACAAGACAGGATGGGACCAGGGGAGAGAGAGAGAGAGAGAGACAGAGAGAGAGAGAGAGAGAGAGGAGAGGGAGAGAAATGAGACAGACAGAAAGAGTGATAGAGTGAGAGAGGAGACAGACAGAAAGAGAAAGTGGAGACAGACAGAAAGAGAGAGGGAAACAGCAGACTACCAAGCACCCTAAAAGCATTCAGGTCAACACCACACTGTCAATCACGTCTTCTGGACAGACCACGGTCCTGTTTACTCCACATAGACTGGGTTGGCCATGCATGCACCTGAAAATAGGGTGAGGTGCCCTGAGGGTCTTTTGTTCTGAACAGTGTTGGTTTGGACAGTTTGACGTATAGTGTGTGTGCATTGTCATTTAATGTGATCTTGTTTTCGCTTTGTGTTTCTGTGCTTTGTGAATATGTGTGTACTTTTAGTTAAGCTTATTTGATATTTCTGTGTCCAATAAATGAGCTTTTATACAGCGCTTAAAGAAAGAAATTCTAATGCACACATCATCAAAACAAAGACAGTTAGAGTATTGTTGAGTTGAGCACACACATGACATCAACACCTGGCCTTTGTACCTATCCCCTCCTCTCCGATTGAGGGCCTTGAGCGGAGAAATGTGCCAGAGCAGCCAACGCCCCTGACAAACACTCACTCGAGAACAGACACATTGACAGAGGGCAGGCGTCTTGACAGATACGCCCCTTTTGCACGCTGAGGTAAACACTGCTTGCCAGGCTTGCTCCGTGGAAAAACAAGCCTGTTGTGAAGCAATGGAGAACAAAGACCACTTGGATGGAGTGAAGAAGGACGAGGGGTGGCAGGGAGTCACCGCAATCACTCACCTCCCGTGGGATTCATGTGTGACTTATCAGTGCGTGCAGCAAATGACCAGGCAGGGGAGGAGGGTTTAACTGGGTCAAAATGGCATGTTTTCAAACACACACTGGAGCAACAACAACAGCCTCGGCCATAGGGAAAGGCACTGATGTTTATGCTATGCTACAGGCTATGATTATGCTATTTGGCAGACGCCTTTGACCAAAGCATATGATGTATCATTGATAATGTAATGGGCTGTTGTAGGATTATGAAAGGTGTGCAGTGTGTAATCGTGGGCCACGGGTAGGATACGTTTGCACTGGACATCAGTCCGATCGCATGACATGTCACCAAATTGGACTCCTGTTCGGCAAACACATGAGCAAATAGGGAGTTCATTAGCACAAAATGGGAGCAAAGAGTGAACCATTGAGCGAGAGAGAGAGAGTACAAATTCCTTAAATAGACTGAAAGAGACTGGGAATTGTTTGAATTTCATTTTGAGGTTTACCAGTTTCAAAGTTCATCAAATGCAAATGGGGAAAACTGTGCCAAGTAAAGGTCACTATGTTACAAGCGAAGGTTGTGAAAGATGGCCTTCAGAGACCCCAGTCTCAGGTCAACAGACAAGACTTATAGTCCTTTGTTCTAACAGTGGAGAGGAAATGCGTCTTTTATGACAAATATTTAGTGACTATTATTAGAAGCTATTAAAATAGGATCGGATAAAACCGAATCAAATCAACAACAGTTGTTATTACCTGGACACCAGGTGTAACAACCAGCTCGTTCGCATTTGTCTATAGGGGGAAATGAGTGCTGGCTGGCATGCATGTATGCATGAATGTGATAGCAGTGTCAGTATGTAAGATGGCCGAATGAAAGACAGAGAAAGAAAGCTAGAGAGATACACAGGGAGAGAAATAATAAAGTGCGTGTACAGAGGGAAATCAAAATGGATGCCAGCAAGAGAGAAGAAAAGTGAGGCAAGGCAAGGCAAGGAGAGGAGAACCTTTTATATACTAACACCCTGCTGCAGGTGAACACAGTCAACTAGTTAACCTCATCTTGCCCTACCTGCCCATGCACTGCCCTGCCCTGACACTGACACTGGCCTGAGGATCTGGCACAGGGGGTCATGAGACAGGTAGGGTGACCATACGTCCGGATTTCGGAAGGACAGTCCGGTATTCGAGCCCTTTGTCCGGACCTCTCTCATGCGTCTTTTTTTTTTACCTGAAATGAGGACAAAAGGGCAAAAATGAGGACACGCGAGAGAAGTCCGGACAAAGGGCTCGAAAACGGAACTGTCCTCCCGAAATCCGGACGTATGGTCACCCTAGAGACAGGTGAGCGAATGTAGAATACAGTGAGGCACCAGCAGAAGTCAAAACAATCCCTGGAAGAGTACATGACGGACGTTTGTTTTCTTGTACCGTGTGTTCACAAACACATGATAAGATTGCATCCTGCCTCCACCACTGACAATATGACTTCCTTGGTAGTGGAGCACCAACACCAGCTTGACTGAAATGAGGTGTCTCAAGGGATATCTTGATGTGATCAAAATGTTTTGTGTTAGAATTAAATAGGGCTGTGGGTATCTAATGGCTGGCCTGGGTGCTCTGCAACTGAACATGGCCACATCAGAAGTTCGGTGGCTTACTGCATGGGGGAGTCTGCCCACTACATACCTGGTATTGCTGTTCCATACATTTCACTGACTGCCTGCCTGCTAGAGGCCTTCACCTACAGAGACAAACACACACACACACACACACACACACACCACACACACACACACACACACACACACACACACACACACACACACACACACACACAGGGGGGTTGCTCAGGTTGCTCGGGCAACTGCCCATATGCCCTTCTCGACTCATGTTGCCCTTCCGAGGGCAAAAAAATAATAATAAATCGTAGGCTACAATGGATGCAGAATTTATGGAATCCCATTTCCGCCAGGGAGATTAAAAAAGAAGTTTATGCAAGTCAAAATTTTGAGATATAAAAGTCAAAATGTTGAGATAAAAAGTCAAAATTTTGAGATATAGAGTCGAAATTTTGACTTTTTATCTCAAAATTTTGACTTTTATATCTCAACATTTTAGCATAAAATTATTTTTTTATTTCCCTGGCGGAAATGGGCGTCCATAGGTAGCTGCAGCGCTGCACGCGACCGGCACCTGAGTTGAGCCTGCATGAGTCTATCGCGGCCCTAGACGAAAGATATTGTCGTGGTTGTCTGGTGAGACCGACTGCCTCCTCAACGTTGTCGGAAAAGGTTAGTTTGTGATGTATAAAAAACGAACAATGATCATCATTAAGTTGTATGATATTACAGTAATTACAATCTCCATAAATCCAGGCGAGTTTGTTTAGCCTAAATAATCAGACAGATAGCTTGCAAGCGACAAGCCCGTTGTCCCATAGCAGGCTACTATTTTTTTTGGTAGGCAGAATAGTTCGTTTCTCACATTTCGTTGTAGTAAGAAGAATGAATGATGGAAGTAGCCTAATGCATCACACTCATTATTTCATTCAAAATGGTTGAATGCCTAAATCCCTATGCCCCTTTTTCAGGTCCGAGCAACTGCCCCTCAAAATTCCTGTGCACGTCCCTGCACACACACACACACACACACACACACACACACAAACACACACACACACACACACACACACACACACACACACACACACACACACACACACACACACACACTCACACGTGCACACACAAACGTGTACACGCACCACACACAAAGGCCTACACTCATACACGCACACACGCACACACACACACTCAGGCCCACAATACACACATACACACAAACACACACATGTACAGACAAAGGCTGAAAGCCTGTATAGCCCCCGGTACTGCAAAATATTGTAAATATTTTTCAGTCTTGTATATGCTTGCATGAGGCAATTTGAATGCTATGTTTTTTTAGTGGTTACAGAGATACAACCAACGTAGCAGATTGTAGCCAACATCAGATACATGTTGTTAAGCCAGTGAAAACATGCCCAATGACACCAGACACCACTCTGAATTTCATAAACTCCTGATCAGCATCCCCCATTCCAATAATTTCTGGAACGTTTTATGGAGGTTACGGAAACAATGAGCTTTTCAGGACAGTGAGATACAGTACGTGCCCAGCGAAGCCTGCCTTTGGATGCCGGCCTGATCACCAGCCTCATCTCTCCTTGCTGCCTGAGCCAAGTCTGGCTTAATTAGAGCACATGAACGCGCAGGAAAGAAGGGGACAGTGGACCCTCAAAAACGCTCCCCATGGCAGTCAGGGTCTCTGGATCGTGTTAGTGAGGGGAGGCGCCACATGTGCAGCCACGCACGTTCGTGCTGGATGCAGATGTTACACGTGAGGAATCTAGGTGAGGGGTCAGACGCTGCTCTGGCGGGCTGGCAGTTCAGACTCAACATGCATGAGAGTCAACAACTGCCGGCGGTTTTGGGTCAATCTCCCTCTTTAATCAGGAGAAGTGTTCAGCCCAATGATTTTGAAGCTAAGACTATAGACCCCACACTCCCCATACCCTATCACACACCATTCCCCCACCCACCCCCAAGTCTTGACATCTTGACATCTCTGACATTGAATTAGTTCTATGATTGACTCACTGCATAAAGGATGAACATATACGACATTAGGACCTGATGTCACTGACATGTCATAAGACAAGCTTTCATAATTGCACATAGACGTGCTTTTTTTCACGTCAAGGTTCTCTGCTCTGCGTGACTCTGATATCCAGGCAAGAGTCCAGACTTAGTCAGTATGTGCCAATACACAGCATGGGATCTCTGTTTTTTTTCCTGCTTCTTCTGTTTCTTTTTTTTTCATGGATCAACCTTTCACACAGTAACCCCTCCACAAGTGCACAGCTGAGAGGCATGTTGCTTCTCGCGTCAGACTAAGCAGGAAGCCACACAGTCCTCACGACGGGGAACTGCCTCTACCCCCTATCTGCCTTATCACCACTGATGATGAATGGACACACTGAGGAGAAATCCAACATATACTGACCATCAGAACTGGGCTATTCCATAAAAATATCTTCATGCCCTTCTGAATCTACTGAATCCACTGATATGATACATATATTTTGCAGATAATGCAGATAAACGCATACAACTTTGCTGATGTACAGGTCAGGATATGACTCATAGAACTGAGTCATCCCTATCTGTGAATGTTATGTAAAGAGTACCATGCTAAACACTTTGATGGGGTCACATACACGCATGAATCTCGTATAAATCTCTTAAGTGCCGGTTCCCTGACACAACACGTTGGACGGGTATTAATCAGCCATCTGTGTTCTTTTGAATAATTCTAGGCTTCCCCATCTATTCAGAGCTTATGTATCCATCTGTGGGGACTGAAATGATTACATTATGCATTTAGGGAGCGATTTATGACACTGAGATAATGGGTGATGTAAGAACTCTTGTCAGTGCTTGCACCGTAGACCTGCTCAAGAAACCATGATGGGACTGACTTGACATTTTATCAGGGAGTGCTATTTCCACCGAACGAGGCCAAAGACAACATGTAGTCCATTAAAAAAACAACTGTCCAACAATGATAGTACTCCCCCCCTCCTCCCTGTTCTGTTCTGAAGTGTGTATTCTGAAATCAACACCCATGTTGAAGGAGTGATCTCTGAAGCCGGGCCTACCACAGATGTCAGCAGTCCCTCTATGACGACTTAGGGGATGGGATGGGCAGAGATGGACGCTGGGGACGTGCTCCAGAACAGAAGACCCAGCTCAACTGCTCTCCTATTTTCTTACCAGTAACAACCAGTTTCCTTTGTCATCATCAGCCACTGAGCAGTTCCCTTTTAGTGTGTTTATCAGCATTTCCAGGAAGTGACAATAGGTATTCAAAGCCTACTCATTTTAGCTTAAGAGTACAGAACTTAAAGATGGATTTTCCCTGTGAGGAATTCGAGGACAGTCTACATAGACAAACTTATAACAGCTATCTAATGGAAGTATCATGGTGTTTATAGCTGATGCCGATTGTTTATCATTTGCACTTATCACTTATCACATTTGAGAAAAAATCAATCAGTTTTGGGAGTTTTTAACTGGTTCACTGTTCTGCCCTCTTTCAGTAGTCTTTAATCTGGATTTGTCGGATCACTTTGTGTTATTTCCACCTTGAACTATGAGATGAAAGTAGATGAAATTAACAGACAAAGCCGTGACTTATTTAACATTCTTTATTCCAAATGTAGAAAAGCTTTCATCACAAATGATTGAAGTGACACAGCTGTGTCTGTGCCTGTGTCTCTTTTTTTCTCGTAATCAAGCATATCAGGTATGTTTGCAAAGAACTGATGTTTGTGAGCAGGGGTGTGGTGGTGGAGGTGGTGGAGGAGGTGGGGGGATCTGCGTGTCCCGCCAACGTTCTCGGGGTTGAACTTTCCCCTACTTCTCACACAGCTCTCCAGCCTGGAATCACTGTTTTACGGCATTCCAAGCCACAGCCTCTCATTCTGTCCAACAGACCCATTCAAAAGTTCATTAATGCCAAAAGACATCTTTGCCTGATTGAATGATTCTCACAGTGAACACTCAATTTGAAAAGGAGCCCTTAATCATGCAGTTAAGCCTGCTTTTCTTTAATATCAGAATTAAAGGGGGGATTTGAATGCTTGCCCTTGTGCCTATGGTACAATGTGGGCATTTAGAGGAAAACAAAACTGAAAGCGTTCCGTTTCAAAGAGGTGAATGAGAGATTTACATGCCCCACAGAATAACATCTGTATGGGTTCTTCACTGGAAGAATAAACACAAACGTGCACGTAAAACCCCACAGCAAACCACTGCATGCCTTCACAGTCAGACAGTGTTGCATCAGGATCCCAGTCCTCTGCCGAATGAGGGACCAGTTTTGACAGAGCAGAGAAATCTGAGAGGCTATGGCCACACCTCCAGGCAAGCCCTCTCCACCAATTGCAGCGGCCACATTCACATGCCTGCAAGAGCATGGGCATATATACCTCTCATGCTGTTCCAGAGAGGCATCACTGATCGCAAGATTGCACTGCAACCTCCCTGGGAGACAGCAAGAGGGATATTAATCCAAGCAACAAACAAACAAGCACTACGGAACGAGAGGAGAAGCCGAAATGACTCCAGTCAAGTTACTGCTTCTGGTGGCCATCCTGGTCCACGTCGGGTCAACCTTCCCGTTCGAGAGAAAGCCGGTGGGCGCCGGGGGTCCAGGGGGCCGGGAGAAGGTGCAGTACGCCTCGTGGGACGACGTGAACGTGCTGGCCCACGGGCTGCTGCAGCTGGGCCACGGGCTCAAGGACCACGTCGACAAGACCAAGGGTCAGATGAGGGACATCACCGCCAAGCTCAAGGCCTTCAACGGCACCGTGGCCGAGCTGGGCAAGCTGACCCGCCGCCTGCAAGAGGAAGGGGACACGCTGAGGGAGAAAGCCAAGCGCCTGGGCCAGGCTGGGGAGGACCCCGTGCACAACGCTTCAGCCGAGCTGCAGGCCCTGGCCAAGGATATGGGGACGGAAAAGGAGCGCATCCGGGACAGGGTGGGCAGTCTGGAGACCAAGGTGGACATCCTCCTGAAGGCAGCGGGCTCCGATGACGACAGCAACCGCAGCACCAGTGACACACACACACTCCAGGTACGTTCCCTTTTTCCTATTAGATGAAGCCAGCATTGGAAAGGGATATGTGTCATGTATGAAGGATTCATTGTCTAGAAATCCAAGTGTCTTTCTGTCTGTTCTGTACTAATTGTACCCAGTGGTGTGAGCACCAGTGAAATAATCTGTTAGAAGTATTATGTTTGGGTCAGAGGAAAGAACAGATGGTCTAAATCGTAATTAAGGATACTACCACAAAGCGGGCAAGGATAGACCAGATTATGTGTATTATCGAGCCAAAGGGCTTATGAGAGAGGCACCCCTAATTAGCCTCTGACCCTTTTAAAGATTGTGAAGACAAGTTAAAATTTGGGAATAATTGCAGAATTGTTAGATGTTTGACACGTTTGCTGTTAATTACTTATAGAGGTGAGTTGTACTGCAGTCTTGTTAATGTTTATGTTTTTCATGGTTTTGTTTAGTGGATGCTGGAGACTCAAGGCAGACGCATTGATGATCTGGTGGAGAGAATCCGCCAACAGCAGGACAAGCTGGACAAACAGAATGTGCGCTTGCAATCTCTACAGGCAGAGGTACAAAATAGCCCCGTTATACATACTCTCAAGTCAATTTGCTCTTTTAACATTTTCTGAAATGTTGAATTGAAGTGAAGCATTACTTACCATTCATCTTGCTTGATGTCCCTGATTTAGGTGAAGCAAAGGAAGCTAAAGTCTGTGGTCACAAGGAAGGTGGATGATCTCCCAGTGGAAACAACGATGGAACAGGCTGGCGCCTCAAACGGTAATTGTTTGATGACATAATTTGTTTTTAACACCAGTTATAACTGAATCTAAGTGAACTAGACCCCAAAGTGTGACGTAAAATCAATCGGATCTACCCAATCTGTTGATGATCAATTATGTGAGGATTAAATGTAATCTTTAAATGAAGCCTTATTTGTCACAATGCCAGAAACAGTCATTAGAGTAGTACAGGAGGCCAGTTAGTTCACAATACCCCTGAAAACAAGTAAACAGGGCAGCAGATACTATTCATGTATATATTTTTCATGCATAACAGTGGCCTAATTCCCATTAATGTAGGTCACCCCATAGACACTGCATAGCCTAATTGAGTCTCCCCAAAAATGTGATTCCTTAACCCCTTGGAAGGTACAGGGATGTATCAGAATGAGCATTTTGTAACTGCCTTGGGAAGCAATTTGTACCATTTGTGGCTCACCTATTGTTCAATTATGCATCAGCATTATTTGAGATTTGGTTCACTGGCTTGAGTTTTGCCATTACTGTCAAATCAGAGGGAGGCTCACAACCCTTTTTCGATTTCAACTTGCACTGTAGGGCATTTAAACGGCATTGGTCGTGTTTACAGACATGCTCCAATTAGAATAGAATGTACAATCTCTTGAGAAAAGGGAAGTGTATAGCTGCTCACAGGTGCCAGATATCAGCAACTAGCTGCCGTCTCATACGTCATGTGCTTAGACGAGAGGTGTAAAACCACCAGTCTACGGTGTTGTTAAGAAGGACTTTTACCTAGGAGGTAGCAAACACCCTGTGTTGGCAGTGTGTTCCATCCACAGAGCAAAGTACAAAGCAGTACAGCCAATCAGCTGTCTCAATGAGCCATGTCTGTAATCTTACATGGGGCAACTGCATTCCTTCGATAACTGTCAGCTGTGGCCTAATATTGATTCGCCTGGTACTAACTAAACTGTTTGACTCAATTAAAAATGACACTTTTTCTCTTGTTATTCAGCAAAATGTTAGTCATGCGAGGTCAAACTAGCGTAGGAAAGATGATAAGGTTGCTCTGTTTGCAACAAACCAAACCCACATCTAATGTGACAACCTTTTCTTTTTTAGAGGCTCCTTCCGACTGCCATGAGTTGTTTCTCAGAGGGGAAAGACAGAGTGGAGTATACACCATCAAGCCTCTCAATGCAAAGCCATTTGATGTCTTCTGTGAAATGACTTCTGGTAAGCAATACCATATCCTGCAGTAGGCAAAATACAAAAATTTACAATGATAACAGCGGAATCTAAGAACAAAATCTTTTAAGCTCCCAACACATTAAATGTATCATCTAACCTTTTCTACTTTCTGTCTGTTTTCAAAAAAATAGAACAAGGATGGACAGTCATCCAGAATCGTGAAGATGGTTCCCAGGACTTTAACAAGTTGTGGAGCGACTATAAAACTGGCTTTGGCAGCCTGAAAGGTAAGCATGGGCACAGCTCATTTGGCACTGTCATTAACACATTCCAAACAGGAAAGGAATCCAAAAACAGTCCTGTTGTTAACACTATTGCTTTGATTCTCTCCTTTCAGGTGAATTTTGGCTGGGACTGGAGAAGATGCTCTTGGTCGCCAAACAGAGGCCGCATGTCCTGCAAATGGACTTCTCTGACTGGAGGGGTGAAGTTCAGTCCGTCAGCTACACCTTCCAACTGGATGGAGAGGAGAGTAACTACGCCCTGCATCTGCAACCAACCACACCGGGCCTCCTGGAGAATGCCTTGACCACAGGCCACGACGGCCTGCCGTTCTCCACTGCAGACAGAGACCATGACCTCAAGGACGATGCTAACTGTGCTTCGCAGCTATCAGGTAACTTAGATCTTTGGTGTCCACACTGAATTTCATCACTGTACCATGGCACCTATTGCAGTAATGTCCTTTGTGGGTAAATGTCACTAAGTCGAATGTTGTGGTTTTCTGTTCATTGCAGGTGGCTGGTGGTTCAGCAACTGTGGCCACTCAAACCTGAACGGTCGGTACCAAAGCGGCCCCACTCTAGCACAGAGGCATAACCGGAAGCAGGTGGTCTTTTGGAAGACATGGCATGGTCGTTACTACCCTCTGAAGACAACTACAATTAAGATCGCTCCAGCTATCAAGTCCTAAGCTATATTAGAAAAACTGACTGATTGAAGTTGGCGGCGAAGTTGATATCAAGTAGAAGTTCAGTTCATGCTCCCAAATCTGCTTTAATGGGGCTGAGATGTTATGTAAATAATGCAGTATGCAGATACATTGAAGATGAGGTGTAGGTCTAATTTGTTTTAAAGGACTATCATTTGAACACTACATTCAAATGGATTTCTCAAACACTTCACAAGAGATATTTTAGGGATAAGAGTATCATTTTGATGTTATATTTTTCCACAGTTTAACACTGACAGGTTACGACAATGTTCTTTTGTAAAGATGTAGCATAGCACCAAGCCAGTTTTCTTGCCAATATGTTTGCCTATTGAATGAGGGAAGTTATGCTATCACAATCCACAGTTGAGTGGAGATGTATTATTTTGGTCACATTGACTTCACTATGGGACTCAGTCAACTGTTGTACATATCTAAGATACTGTACATAATACTGCTGTATGATTATTTTTGTTACTGTTCTGTCATCTCTTAATTTAATGACTGTGAAAAGCACTTACATGTTTTTTTATACTTGTAATTTATTGAATCTACTATTAAGGTTTAAGCTATGTGAACTAAACAGGAAACAAAGATTTCCTATAAAAGAATGTCAATTCTGTACAATAAACCAGTCTCAAAAACTTACTACATTGCATCATCTGGGTGAATGATCTTGTTTTTGAACCTGATATGTGCAACCACAACATCAGTTTGAAGGTCTTCCTGAGAATGTACTATGCCCCCTTCTTAAAGACAACTACCGGTGTCCTTAACTTGTTGACCTGATGTTGCTATGATATGCGAGATAAGCGCTATGGAGTGCTTCTCGGGACATGCCAGCACAGTACAGTACATCAACACTCAGGGACACATCTGCTGAAGACTAGAGCACAGCTCCATCTACTGACAGCCATAAGAATGCTCGCATTCAAACACCCAACTTGTCTGAAATCTGCTCATCATTTTTTTTTTTTTTTAAAACTATGTATTTGAGTTCGTATTGTCCTACTCTTCTGAGCTCATTTTGAGTTAGAAGTATGATTTTAGAAGGTTGGTGTGACTGGACAAGGCAGGCTTAGAATAAGAAAGTCCCCAAATCTCCACCCTAGTTTGTTCAAGTCAAGAAGCGGGCCAAAACAGCTGGGCTTGTGGGAGTGGAGCAACCATTCTATCCTTCTCAGGACATCAGCGGTCTAGCAGTTAAAAAAGGGAGAAAAAAAACTCATACTCTCACACTTTTGCCTGCATGAATCATTCTCAACTTTATATCAGTTTCTCAGAAATTGCCCTCCTACCTTACAGTCACATGTTTCTAGGGAAATGTTTTATTGCGTGAACAAGTCCATTGTCATGGACGATGTGTCCCTTCTAAAGAAGTGGGCTAAGTAGGGTTGCTGCACTTAAATAAATTCATGATTAGACATGTCCAATTGAGGGCTACGATCAACATAACGTGTTGAGATCAGTCCATTAATCGCTCAATCTCACTGGTAATCCATCAGATGGCTTAAGTCCAGCTCATCCAATGAGCGCAGCTGTGACCGCCAGGACTTTTATTGCATAGGAGTAACCAATGAGGGGAAACGTCCCTGCTGAGGGAGATGGCTAAACACATCCTGTCTGTTTCTGGCTCATCTGCTCGCGTATGACATTAGAAGGCATTCCACCAGCATACATACGATTACAGCACCATTCAATGTAGCTCTTGTTCTGAGCCATATGTATGCATATATAACGCCACAGTTGTCTTCCACACTCCAGAGTAGCAACAGTTCCTCGGCAATTAGTTCAGACAGCAAGAGTTTGCAGTCCTTTAATGAGTTGCTACATTTTACACTCATTATAAAAGAATAAGAATTCATAAAAATATTTTCTTTTTAATAATACACACTTAAAATACGGATTGCAGGTAGTAGTGGAAGGAAAGGGGTGTCTTCAAGCAAAAGCCGAGAGATTGGCTGAGAGACAGAGAGACAGATAGAGAGAGATAAAAGGACACCATGTCAATCCATGTTGCACAAAAGCATAGCTCCGGAGGAGGGGCGGAGAAGCCAATGGTGTAAGTATGACTTAACAGCCAATCTCAGAGATAAGTGCAACTGTGTTTGTTTGTGTGCGTAGGTGTGAGTGGGTCAGAGTGCATGGATGTATGTGTGTATGTATGTGTGTGGGTGTGGGTGCGCGTGCGTGTGTGTGTGTGTGTGCAGGAGGGGTGGGAGACTTCTTGTGTTCAATTGTGTGCTGTTGTAAGCCACTGACGGAAAACATGAACAAAAAAAACAATGAAATCACGTTTGGCAAATTAAATTGGATCCCCAGAGGAGAAAAAAAGAGAGACAACGAAGAGAAAAAAATAGACTAGATGTGGCACGAAAAAAACAAACAAAATCCAAAAAATTCAAATGCAATATGATGATAGGCTAGCAAGCTAAACAAGTTCCATTTCCACTTGTGCGCGTCCTTTTTTTGTTTTCTAAACTTATGCGTTTTTTTTTCTCTCTCCTTGTTTTGTTTCTTTTTCTTCCTTCCGACCCAGGCACCTTCACACGGTCCTCGCGCGTGACGTTGCAGCGTCAGTCTGGCTCGGTACGGGCACAGGCATTCTTGAGATGCTGGTTTCAGACCATGGGGGAGAGACAAAGCAGTATATGCTGTTCCGGACTGGAATTTAAGACCCCCCCTCTGAAGTCTGAAGGAGGCATAAGCGAGCGCAGTGGGGGTTGGTTGTTGGGTGTGGACTGAGAGTGGGGTGCTGGTTTTACACCTGGGCATGGAGATGTGTTCACTTCCTGTGGGCATGGAGATGTGTTCACTTCCCGGCAGAGCCAAAGGAATAAGACGTGGGGTGGTGGGGTGGGACTGAAACTGGGTGCACGTACAGCCATTTCAAGATGGCGTAGAGATGAGATGATCCTGGGTATAGGTGGATTAGGGTGAGGTGAGGGATGAAGTGGGATGGGTGGAGGGGGGGGGGAGGAGCGTGGAGCGGGAGGAGCAGGGGAGCGTCAGTCCCAAAACCCAGCGGTGGGGCCCAGCAGGGGCGTCAGTGGGAGCCCCATCAGAGGTGCTGCTGCAGGAAGTGGAGCAGCATGATCTCGTAGTGCTCTCCTGACTCGGGGCAGCGGATGCTGTGCCTCTCGTTAGGATAGATCTGCAAGCACACGGCAAACCACGGTCAGAGTACTGTACGCAAACGCAGGACAAGGAGTTCTACAATCAAGTCAACGAGTGAGTTTCATGGTGTCATTTTGAGCACAACTTATAACGTAATATCCCTGCCCCAAAAAGTCCAAAATTACTTTTCATGTGAGAAATTTGGCTCTCAAATAAAAAAAAATGAATCCAATACAATCCAATCCAATACAATGTATTGTAGAAATGTAGTTAGCAAGCTAAAGTCTTAAACAGAAATATGTTTAAATGTGGCCTGTGATGTTCTAGACCTTTGGAAGGGGTCTCACCTGCAGTTGATATGGCTTGCCAGCTCGGATTAGCTGAGACACCAAGAAGTTGGTGTGGAAAAAGTGCACATTCTCATCGAGGAATCCATGTAAAATGAGCAACCGATTTGGCCTGGGTGGGTGGGAAAGGAGAGCAGAAGAATTATTTTCACACTGATAACGTACCACAATTAATGCCGGTCTTACACTGTATGTTTTTCGAGCAATTTCACTACTCGGCAACTATATTTTCAAAGTTGGAATGAAATCATGGGAGTTTTACTGGAGACACGACACGCTCCCGTCAACCACATCATTTAGTGTATGGTGCCAATCTTTGTGGTTTTTCAGTCCAAGTCAGTCTTTTTCTAGTCTTGGCATTGCGACAGTATCCTGCATGTTCATACTCATCCTTTACCCTTACAGTACATTCAATTCAGGAGTTAAACACAAGAGTAGAGTGTTGCTCAGTACAAGTGTGTGTGTGTGTGTGTTGCCCCAGGTGCTGCAACTCACTCGTTGGGCAGCTTATCCACGTGCAGGGCCACGGATCCGGCCTCGTAGCCCTGCTGGTTGTTCTCAGGCACGTCCATGTAGCGCTCGGTGTAGCCCGTGTCATACGCCATCCACACAGTCACAGGTGCACCTGCTATCGCCACCTGGTAGGGAACAGTGGAATAGGAACCCTTCATTCAGCTCTAGAAAACATTTTTTGTTTGTTTAATTGTTTGATTTCTTTAGCATTTCTTGACAATGCTGAAATGCTGTAGTGCCAAGATCAAAGGCCATTAAGGAGACTGCATGAGGGAAAAGTCATAGGCAGCATTTGATGGGAGCATGTGTGTAGACTTCGGGTTAAAGGGCTGTTCACACCAAGAACGATAACTGTAACAAAAACTATAAACAAATATCGTTCTCGTTAATATGAATGATAACGTTCACACATAAACTATAACGATAATGACATGAAGAACGATATCGTTCTTCTCTGCAGAGCTTCCCCTAGCTTTAGCGTGTATATTTATACATATACAGTGAGGAGCACATGTATTTGATACCATGCTAAAACAGGAATATAAAATCATCATTTGACAATTGATCTTAATGCCTTAATTTAAAAAATGAGTAAAAATCAAACCGCCAAGGACACCAATTTTCTTTGTGATTGAAGAATGTATCGTAAATAGATAAATGTTTTCCTTAAATGCTAGGGGAAGGAAGTATTTGACCCCCTATGTAACCCTATGGGAATTTAACACATAGGGTTAACATAGGGGCAGGCAGATTTTTATTTTTAAAGACCAGCTATTTCATGGATCTAGGATATTATGCATCCCGATAAATTTCCCTTGGCCTTTGGAATTAAAATAGCCCCACATCATCACATACCCTTGACCATAGCTAGAGATTGGCATGGTGCTTTTTCCAGTAGGCCTATTAGCCTGTTTGATTTGCATTGAGCTCAATGAGCATCAAACAGGCTAATAGGCCTACTGCAAAAAGCACCATGCCAATCTCTCGCTATGGTGAAAGGTATGTAATGACGTGGGGCTATTTTAATTCCAACGGCCAAGGGAACTTTATCAGGATGCATAATAACCTGAATCCATGAAATAGCTGGCCTTAAAAAATAAAAATCTGCCTGCCCCAATGTTAACCCTATGTGTTAAATTCCCATAGGGTTACATTGGGGGTCAAATACTTCCTTCCCCCTAGCATTTAGGAAGAACATTTATTTATTTACGAAACATTCTTCATTCACAAAGAAAATTGGGGTAGTTAGCGGTTTTATTTTTACTCAATTTTTGAATTAAGACATTAAGATCAATTGTCAAATGATGATTTTATATTCCTCTTTTTAGTCAACTTTAGCATGGTATCAAATACATGTTCTCCTCACTGTATAGGCTGTATATATATTTGTGGAGGATGCATCTGGGAGGTCGCTGCCCCACCTGCCCATATGGACGGCACGCGCCTGAATTTATATATATATATATATAAGGCGCGTGCCGTCCATATGGGCAGGTGGGGCAGCGACCTCCCAAATGCATCCTCCACAAAAACTAGTTCCTCAGTAAATCACTGCTCCAAGTCTATTTTCTAGTAATATTATTGTCACATTAACTATCTCTAGTTTCTATAGGCTTTCCAAATAATCTTGGTCTGTTGACATCAACTTTTGGATAATGGTGGCGATTCTAGTTGAGTTAACGTAGTCATGTATTCTTGGGGCGGGACACCTCGACGACCGCATTCCTCCGTATGTTTATAGCATAACCCTGGCGGCTTCAAAAAGGATTGTAACCCGCGCTAAAAGACGCCTGTATGGGCGTCAAGTAGTCTGCCCTATGGTCATATTCTAGAACGGTGGTCAAATTATTCTGCCAGTACAGGCTATCGTTTCATTTCCAGATGCATGGCCACTGGCCAGTTGCACCTGTGCATAACCGTGTTGAGTTTCTGTTAAAAACTATTTGAGAGGTTTAAATGAGAATATAAGTTAGCTAACCCTGGTGTCTTCCTTGGCTTAGCAGTTAGTGGATTTAGTAACGTTCATGGACAGCGCAAAAAACGAGAAAGCAACGTTCAAAGGTAAGCTAGAGCCACGTCAAAGATTGTTTAGTTGCTTTATGAACCGTCTGGCCACGTACTGCATTCAAACTGAGCTACAGCCTATAGTTCTGCAAAGTCAACGAGTTATCAGAAAATTATTCATGACACCCAACTGTATTGAGTTGCAGTCACAAAAACCAAACTAGGCTACTTAAAAACAATATTACATCAGTTAGCAAATTAAGCTAGTTCTAGACAGAGCACAGAAAACTAGCTTTGTTTACCCATAGCAACAACGTTGCTATGCTTTGCTGGTTTAACGTGATGAGAACGGTACCGAAAGAAATCTAATCTAGAACTAATCAACTGGGCTGATCTACAAAATATTCCACTTACATTTCTGGCTGTGACATGATTTAAGCATAGAACAAGCTCCTGTGAAATATGACATTTTTTAATTTTGTTTCTGCCCCACCAAAACGTACGGCCACCGCACGCTACTGTATAAATTGCAAGCGTGGTTGTTCTTGTTCTTTACGCGTCTCAGACTTCCAGATGTAAACAAGGAGCGATCGCCTCCTGGACAAACTGTAAGGCTGCAATAGCGGATAAAGACACTGGGGGCGGGAGGAAATATTACTGTTTTCGATAAAACTGGTCAGTCAAGCAAAACAGCGATTTCTAAGCGATTTTATGACTATGAAAAAGTTGCGTAGGGTCTCTTTAACGAGGAGAGACTTTCCTTATCGTTGGCCAGTGTGGACGCTTTTATCATTATGGTTATAGTTATCGTTCTTGGTGTGAATGCTGCTTAACACAGAGACTGGGAGTGAGGGGGCGTGGGCTCCACGGACCTTGAAGACGCTGGGCCGGTGGATGAGCCCCATGAGGGACAGGAAGCCGCCGTAGGACCAGCCGTGGATGGCCACGCGATTCATATCTAGAAACTTATACTTCTCCGACACATACTCCAGGCCCTCCACCTGGTCCTCAATCTCCACTTGACCCTGATGAGAAAGGAACACACACACACTTAGTCCTTCAAGTAAAATTACAATAAATCTTTTGGCCCATGCATCTTTAAAATCTTGTTTTGTCTGGGCTCAACATAAACTAAGCATTTAACATCTCCTTGTCTGCCCTTATCTTTTGATCAGGGGTCATGTTTCCAGGCCCCATTCCTGACCTGAGCCCCCACTGCCCCAGCAGTGCAACCTGACCCCAG
This sequence comes from Sardina pilchardus, assembly GCF_963854185.1. Taxonomy (NCBI): domain Eukaryota; kingdom Metazoa; phylum Chordata; class Actinopteri; order Clupeiformes; family Clupeidae; genus Sardina; species Sardina pilchardus. The sequence goes on from NC_085008.1 coordinate 5,859,477, forward strand.
ACCAGCACTTCAGGCCAGGAGACATTCCATTCCAAGGGGATTTGGAGTTACCCTATACTGCCCTTTGGTCTGACTCCGAGAAAGGGGAAATTATTTTAGCCCAGTTAAGACATGGACAGCAAATGCACATTATCACTGCCGGTAATCAAGTACAATTTTACCACATACCCCATCAACTTTGCTAAACTTAATACTTAATTTGTCTAGAAATAGTCACAATAGTCCGAGTCATTTCTTAGCGGAGATCTTGACAACGTTTCAATGAACGTTCTCTCATACACCGGTCAGCTGTTGGGGTTGGAAATGCTCCCGTGCCACAGACTGAAAAGCAGACCAAGTGCCCTGCCAAGCGTTTTGGCAATGTTCTGGCCACTAGTGCCGATAGGAGTGTCTTGACCACTAGGAAATTCCTCTGAACCCCAGTCTGAATGTCCAGGGGGACATTATGCAAACCAGTAACGCAGAGGCCACTCACCATCTTGTTCTTCAGTGCTCCCTCAAACTTGAGGCCACGCTGACATGACCCCCGGCCGTCTATGACCACCACCGCATAGCCTAGAGATGCCAGGGTGTTGAGACGGAGGTACTTCACACCCTTATACGAGTTATTTACTAACTGCACCTGAAAGTGGAAGTACAGTGTCAGCACACACAGCCATTCATTGTATTTTGATGGATCTGCAAGGCAAAGCCAAACTAGACCATGTACAGTACAGAAATGAATGTGGTGCAGAAATTAAACACAATACAAACAGTGGCAAAACTGCAAAAGCTACAGAGTGAGGTTTAATTGTACAAAGCAGCACCTGCAATATATTTAACACTAAGTGCAGTCTGATATTTGGATGAGCCACATAAAAGAAAAGAATAACACAAAAACCACAAACCTGGGGTCCGCCGTAGACAAACAGAATTGTGGGATGTTTCCGGCCAGGTATCAGATTGTGTGGCTTGTACAACATTCCATAAAGGTCAAACCCTGACTTTGCAGGGAAGTTAAAAATCTCTGGTGCAACGTAATCTGCCGGGCAACCTGAAGGGGTGCAGAAAGGCCTTGTGATTTATGAGGAGAGGACACTTTATCTTTGATCTTCACAAGTATCTAAACAGCAGGCTGTTTCGTCTGAGGAGGGCGGACAGATAAAAGCAACAAACACTTGTATTTACAAAACTTAAGTCAACAATGCTTTTCACCCGGGGCCAAAACATGACAAGGCATAAAATAGCCCTTTGTCTGATCACAGATGTCCTTGTAAATTCATGAGAGAAAAGGCAAGCTAGGGCAGAGACCCAGATGCTGGGCAGCTTGTGAGCGAGTGCTCGGCTAACTCACTGGAGGCCTCCATCATACTGGCCCAGAACTCCGGCTCCTTGTGTATGGGGTCACTCTCGGAGCCCATCAGCTTATAGACATGCACACAGGGAGGGGTGCTCACGTTACTGTAATGGCTGACAAACATGTCAAACGTCTGCAGAGAGAGAGAGAGAGAGAGAGAGAGAGAGAGAGAGAGAGAGAGAGAGAGAAAGAAAGAGAAAGCAAGAAATCCACCAGTGATTATTTTAATCTCTAAAAGGAACAGTACTGTTTGAATGGCGTCAATGTTCCTTGATTGCCTAAAGTGTAAATACGAGTGTAAATGGTGTCCCAAAAACATGGATGTGTGTATGTTTGGGTGAGGCACGTGTTTGTGGTGACAGGAAGCATGAATATGCTGATGGGTGTGTTTGAAACATGAGTGTTCTTTGCGTGTCTGCGTGTGTGTGTGTGTGTGTGTGTGTGTGTGTGTGTGTGTGTGTGTCCCTTGGACGCACGTGTGCTCGTCCAGCACGTCCAGCACACTGACCTGACTGACGGAACAGCTGTGGGAGAAGCCGGGCTTGGTGATTCGGAAGATCTCCCCCGGTAAGTCATAGCTCACCACATAGAGGTGGTGCTCCAGGGGAGTGTCCTTGGTGCCCTGGAAGTACACCAACTTGGTTGCCTCATTCACCCAGATCTAGAGAGAGAGAGAGAGGGGTGGGGGGGGGGGGGGGGAGATAGAGAGAGAGAGAGAGAGAGAGGTGGGGGAGGGAGAGAGGGAGAGTGAGAGAGGGAGAGAGAGAGAGAGAGAAAAGAAAGAGGAAAAATTGGTAAAATGTGTAACTGCACCATTCCCAACATAGTCATTTCTTTACAATGGTATGCGTCATTATCCTCCAACCATTACGCTGTTAAATTACCTTGGAGCCGTGCCTAGCTAAAACCTCCCACTCCCCACTGGTTAGTGTCACTTCTTCCTTGACGGAGCACTTGAAGTCATCTACAAAAACACAAAGACAGAAACCTTACAGCAAGCAGCTACAACTCTATAAGCAAACTATATGACATTACATTTGGCTGATGCTTTTTAGCCAAAGCGACTCAGAACATGGTAAACACTTTAAGTTGTTTTTAAAGCAATTTTTTTAAAAAGTTAGAGTGCAATAAGAATAAGTGCATCAGTGAGTGGGAACACCCAAAACTTCACAATTGTATAATTGGGAGTGGGTCTGGAAAACATTAAACTTTCACCAAGTGTAGTCATCTCGTAAACTAAGGTTTTAAATGCAGTTGTTTAATTTCCAAAGACATACACGTCAATGCCAGATTAGCGACTGCATTTGCGTGCCCCTGTTTTAGGCTTCAATGGCCTCTTGGCCAGGCGCTTTCCGCATGGCATGCTTGGCGGCCTCACCGTCAGAGTGGGCATAGTCCCGTGCCCACTGGTAGCTGCCCTGCTGCAGCTGGGTGGTGATCTTGTACAGATGACAAAAACCGGTCTTGGACTCGTTGACCCAGAGGAAGGTGAACTCGTCATCACTCGTTTGGATGAAGGGGTAAAAGATATCATGGACCTGTCAGGAGAGCAGAGGACGAAGGAGGGGGAGAAAGTAGGTTAACAAGGGTTGTGACCTTGAAGTCCTACGGAGCGAGTCAATAACCTCAATGTCAAGGCTGTGAGGTCAACCCGTTGATGACATGAGGTGTAAGCAGTAAAGCACACCACCAGATCACCTAGGCTTTTAAAGACAGCACAATCTGTAGGGTAAATTATACTGAGCAGTCAAGAACCCACCCACTCACAATCCAGTAACCACACAAGACTCCATAGTGTTCCAGTACATCATGTCCAATATATTGGACATGTGCTTTACAACTCTGTCAACTCTTCTACTTTCTACTCTTCTACTAGGAACTTTTCTAGCCTCAATGTATTTTCAACCATCATAACCTTATGATTTTAATGTCTTAGACTAGCTCCTGAACCTTCCCCATCTTCAGCAACCTTATAAGGGAGCTAGCAGGAGAAAAACAGCAGGCTGCTTCATGCCAAGTCTCCCTCTCCCATCACAGGCTTTTCCCCATCTCTTCCTGTTCAGCTTTGAAGTCCACTGCGGTTTGTTTGCTTCAGATCTCACGCAAAGTTACATAAATTCCCTCTAATACTACTGTGACCTTAATCATTGCCACACACTCTGTGTTCTACTCTGCTTCTAGCTTCTGTTGTCATGGTTACTCTGACAGCACAACATGGTTTTTTAACTCCTGTGTCAGTAGACTGAAAGCCCTGCAGGTGATCTACTACAACACTGCTTTAAATTGGTGGGCTTGTGGCTTGACCTGACCCAACGCCATAAAGTGTGCTCTCCTAAAGGGAGGATGGAGATATCCTGCAACAGAGCCATTCATATCCCCCAACAGGAGGGAAGAGTAGGGTCCAGATAAGGAGCCGCCGTGCTCACATTGATCCAGATGTCCGTGGTCTCCTCGTAGACGATGTAGGGGTGGACGCCCTCGGGCACGGCCTCGGCACGCTCCTTCCACTGAGACGGGTCGTCGCTGACGGGGATGAAGAGGGCCGGCGGCAGCAGCACCATCTGCAGGTGCTGCTGACTGCGGTCCAGGAACACTGCCCACGCACTGGAAAGAGGGGGTGGTGGTCAGACAAAGGCAACAGAGAACGGCTTTCACACCAAAATGACTCGACCAGCTAATCAGTCTAGGCAAACACATCTCTAAGAGAAAACAATCTATCAGCTTTCAACTACAAAGTGCACAAACAAGGAATGAATGTACTTAACAGTGCCACACACTAAGCTTAATGAGATCTTACTATTTGCCGTCTTTGGTCCAGCCGGCTCGAGCGATGTATTCCACTTTGGGGAAAAGTGTTGAGAAGGGTAGAACTAGCTCTTTCTCCTGAGTGCTAATGATCTGTGGGAAACAGGCAAATAAGCTCAGTAAGATGGAGTTCACATCCAGTCTTTTGAGAGAAGATATGTGGACCTGTGTTCACACAGTGCCGTGCAGCAGAGAACTAGGCTTCTTCTCTGCTCATCATTTTTTATTTATTTGTTTGCTTGTTTATTTAAAAGGGACAATGCACATCAATTGACATTCCTTGTTTACACTCAAAATGTAAATGTGCAAGAGTTAGCAAAAGAGCTCATTTTCATCTGTAGTCCTTTGGCAGGTCAACACATCATTAATACATTAATAAAAAGAATACAGGAAAGATAGAGAGCAAATTAGGAGAGAAAACAGAAAGATAGAATAGATAGATAGATCATATCCAGACAAAGATGCAGGCAAAATAGGTACAGGCATGAACACAGGATAAACCCTTAGAGTCAGTTACCTATGCATAGACTAAGCCTTGTCCTAGACTAAAGATAAAACCTCAATGAAAATCTCCACTGCAAAAAAGACTGTAGTCTAAGACTAGGCCTAATGCTTGTAGAGGAAAACACCACTAGAGTTGGGAGAGGATGGAAAGAACCACTCACTCGGCCCAGGTGGTCAGTCCTGATCTCGGCCAGCTTGAGGGTGATCTGGGGGTTTTTACTACCTGAGGGAGCGGGAACAGACATACAATTATTAAGATATTGAATGGAGCACCGCACCGGTAACTGTGGCCATAAACAAATGCGGAGTCAGAGTGTGGTTGGACGGGCCGGCGGCGGACCTGTGCGCGGGTATCTGTAGACGTCAGCCTTGCGCTCCTCCAGGGCCGGGGACGGCACGTGGATGATCTCCACGTCGGACTCGTCCACCTCTTCATACAGCAGCTGCAGGATCTTGCCTCCATCGGCATCTAGAAGACCGAGAGGGAAGTAGAGAGTGAGAGATAGCGCACCAGACGGGGAGGGAGAGAGTGGACACATTCTTCCCCTGCTAGATCATTTAGGAAAACATTGAGCTCCACCTGCTGGTAGACCAACAAGCAACACCACTTGCTGTGTCATGACGAAACGGTCACTTTTTCTTACACTCTCCAAAATCACGAATCAAAAACCTTGAGCCACATTCATATTATTATTTAACTTTCCCTTCAATAGTTCAGTTCAATCATCTCAATTCACATTCATATTTTTCATTCATCTCCTATATTTATCACGGAAAATGTTCCATCAGAATCACACTCTAGACTATTTTAAGCTTTTCCGTTGGTCCTTAGATTAGAATGTTCACAATTCATAAGCAGAGTGAGAACACATCAGACTATCCCTAATCACAGTGTTGAAGGATATGGGAATTCACAGTGTCATGATGAATAGTTCAGGAGAGCGTCCATGCAGAGTAGAGTTGATGACCCCGTCTCTCCTCAACACATACCTTCCGTGGCAACTGGAGACCACCAGTATCCTGTGAAGCGGTCAAACTCCTCCTGGATCACAAACGTGGCCACGCCGGCAGACTTGGGATCCTCCTTGACATTATTCAGCCCTGTGATCGATGAGATTGCTTTATTAAGGACAGACATCCGAGTCAGAGCTGATGTGAAACATGACGGGAGTTGTTTGTGTCAACACACACAACAAAGGAACAGCTTGGCTGAGGATGAAAGAGTGGCCTGACTGATCGAACAGCATCACTGAAAATCTAATCCCAAACCTAAACTCACAGATCCCTTCAAACTAGATGCTGCTGACTCAAATTTCCACCGTCGCCATGCTTGCACATTTGGAGTCAAAAACATGTCTGACCATATCCCAGGTAGCTTTAGACATTTTTTAAGTAAGCATAGCTGTTTATCTTAATGCAAACGTATTCTATGCCCCTCATCCCACTTTTCCCAACAGGCATCAGAACATAGAGATCAAGCCTCTTCCTCTCTCTGGCCAATCACTGACCTTTATGGCAGAAAGTGAGTCGCCGCTCCTCGCTCGTTTCGATACTGCCCACCCACAGGTCACTGTTGTTGATGAAGGCCATGAAGGTGGGGTCCCCCGGGCAGATTTTGGGGTCCATGCGGGTCCCTGAGCACTGGGTCTTGATTTCCACTGGTTTCATGGGGGAACCCTGCAGAGTAGATCACAACAGCTTTTCAATGAACAAGACTACCACATTATCTCACAGACACTCGTGGCCTCTCTGAGGTACTCGGAGGACTGACAAGGTAATGTCAGAGCAGGGGCGGGTCGAGTACTCAAGTAAAAGTACAATTGCGCTTTTAAAGGGAAACTATGCAGGATTGGCGATTTCATCGCCGCTTTCGCTTTCGCTTTTTGTTTTCGGTCGTTTTATGCTTGCAGATTTCTCTGCAGAGCTTCCCCTACAGCTTTAGCGTGTATATTTTTTACAAAACTCCTCGGTCAGTCTGCCTTTTCATTAGCATGATCGCGAGGCTGAAGAGGTTCTGTTACCAAGTGCAGGAAGTGCCACCGACCCGGTGACACAAAACTTGCATGCGTGGTTTTTCCGCTCAGAGGCGCTAGGGGGAAGTGTGACAGCCATCATTCAATTGTATTGTTTGTATTTGTATGGCTTTTTAAACATTTAATTTTTGTTTTGTTTTGGTTCTGTTCATTCTTTTATGTAAATCACTTTGTAACTATGTTTAGAAAAGCGCTCTATAAATAAAGATTATTTTTATTATTATTATTATTATTATTATTATTAATATTATAGGTGTTCTATTGGATTTAAGTCAGGGGAGTGTGGGGGACAGTCAACGGTATCAATTCCTTCATCCTCCAGGAACTGCCTGCACAATCTCGCCACATGTGACCGGCCATTGTTGTGCATCAGAAGAAACCCACTACTGTACAGGGTCAGAAGATTCAATCCCGATACCGAAGAGTAGTGAGGGTGCTGGTGTCTTGCCCACAGGGGTCTGTGGGTCTGTCTATGCCTCCCCAGACCATTACTGACCCACCACCAACCCGGTCATGCTGAATGATGTCACAGGCAGCATAACATTCTCCATTACATTTCCAGACCCTTTCATGTCTGTCACATGTGCTCAGGGTGAACCTGCTCTCATCTGTGAAAATCGCTAGTAGAGATTCCCTGCCAATTTTGTATGCTATGGCAAATTCCAATTGAGCTCCATGGTGCTAGGCAGTGAGCACAGGTCCCTCTAGAGGCCATCGGGCCCTCAGGTCACCCTCATGAAGTCGGTTTCCTGACAGTGTGGTCTGAGACATTCACACCGGCGGCCAGCTGTCATTCTGCAGGGCTCTGGCAGGGCTCCTACTGTTCCTTACACATAGCAGATACTGGATGCTATGCTACCAGTAGTAACACTGACCCTAGCCAAATGCAAAACTAGTGAAAAAAAACAGTTAAGAGGGATAAAGATGGAAAAATTAGCAGTTGCCACTACCTGTAGAGCCATTACTGTTTTGGGGGTCGTGTCATAGTTGGCCCTCTTCTAGTACACTTGTAGTTAATTACGTTGTCACCGAAGCAGGTGAAACTGATTCACAACCACCTCTGTTACATAACTGGCCAGATCAACATCTCACAAGAGTGATAGACTTGATGCAATAATCCAATGAACCAGTGTTCCCTAAATGTCTTTGAGCAGTGTAGAATGGTAACCATAATTGTCTTGACAATGTCTTCTCTATAAGACATCAGCTGTTACTGACAACATAATTACAACATTAAGACTGGTTTGTGTTATAGAGGAACATACACCTGCTACACAGCTTTATCTCTGAACATCCTGAACAAAACATGGCCTCAAAATAGAAACAAATGTGTTTGTGTGTAGGAAGTCCCTCAGGAACTGAAGCAAAGCCCAGACAAAACACCGTCTTGAAAACAACATCTTGGAGGACGGTGAATGTTTGTGCATGTGTGTTTTCTGCAGCGTGTGTGGTGTGTATGGTTTTGCAGGTCCACGCCTGCTGTGCACTCACAATAAAACCGTTGTGTCCCCCATCGCGACAGTAGAAAAGGCTGTTGTTGGCCTGGAACAGAAAGAGGCCGCTCTGCGCGTGATAGTCGTATGAGGTGATGCCGAAGACCCCCAGTCGCTTCCTCTCCCTCAGCAGCTCCTCCTCCCGCGAGTACACACCCTGGTGGGGAGTGGCCTGTGGAGGGCACCACAGACACCCAATGGGGCACATTTACAAACCGTAACCAAGGCAATGCACAAACCAGAGCTCCAAACTGTAATGCAACAAGCCACTATAATATCAATATCATTGATATTATCATCAAGTGAGAGCCAATTTGGTCTTAGAGTAGAAGCAGTGTGACTAGTGAAACCGGTACACTTTGGCACACTGCTTCAGTGATTCCTGCCTAACACAGAGGAAATGAGAGCTGATTTACAGTTGTTAAAATCATCAGCACTAACAGGAAGTGCTGGCCCAACCTAATTTCTAAGTTAGGCCCTTTAGCCATTTCCTGTTTTGGGTTGTTAACTACAGCCAAAATGAGCCCAATTTAAACAAATACATAAATGCTAAAAAAAAAAGCTTAGATGCTACAAATAGCATACACTTCATGTTCAAGCCTGATGAACTTAAACAATGGACTTGATAGGATAAGACTGATGCAGGTATAACCATCTGCAGAGTGCAGTAGCACCAATGGCAAACGTGTCCATAACTGAGCATAGATTACATGGGTATGGAGGTTATATCTGCTCTGTGTGAACTGTAGTGTTTTAAATACCACTTCTGCACATAGGATAGAGGCCCACACATAAACACCCAAGGCACCATATATGAAAGAGCGCAAACAGCTCTGCTGCGTGGCTACGCCCATTTCAGCTACAGTGTGTTTGGCTGCCATGGGAGACGCGGTCCACGGAGGGGCACATACCTGAAAGTGATCTAGCATCTGCTTCCAGGACAACACCAAGAGGGCTTCTTTTCTAATCTTCTTTGGAATTTCTGAGTATAGTAACGAGTTTTCCCTGCTTCCATAGGGCATTCCTAATGGAGAAAAAAGAGATTGTTGAGATTGGGGTTGCACTGCATCCACACATCTTTCATATTCTTGTTGTGAATGAACTGCCTTATCCCCCCCCCCCCCCCCCTTGTACACAATGAAATGCTTTTGTTGTGGAGGTGAAGGACTAACAACAGCCAAAAACTCTCCAAACAGCCATATAATGACAAGGCACCGTTCCACAATTCTCGCAAGGTTTGTCTGGCCACCGCTCTTGAAGATGAATAGCTGGTTTTCTTCGTAGCGACTCGCTATGTCTATGCTGTGTCAGGTGGTTTATTGGCTTCTTCTATTACAAGTTTGTTTATTGGCTTCATAAAGGTTATATTACGGTGAAAATCTTCCACAATGTACCTTTAAGTAAGACTTTAGACTGTGTAATCAAGACCCAGCATTTCAGCTCTGGAAACTAAGTAGCCAGGGCTCTGTCAGACTGAAGTTAGATGGGAGAAGAGAATTTCCATGATAACCTCTCTTACTATGTCTGAAGGCGCTCCAACTGACAGGTTGAACAAGGTTCAATGCTGCATCCCTGCAGGACATACTGGCCACTCTTAAACCCATCTAATGGTGGAGTCTGAATTTCCCATGCAAGGTCGAAGATAGATATTCGTGTGAGCACAATAGGTCGGAGATAGATATTCGTGTGAGCACAATAACTTAAAGGGATAATCCGGAGTGAAATGCACTTTAGATCAATTTTTCGGACTATTGGGAGGACATACGTTGAGTTGACACCAAAATCATGTCATTCGGCTGTATTTTGAGAAAGTTCGAGGTCACCGTTTTTAGCCAAAACTCGTTAGCCTGGACGTGACCCGGGCATGTCCTTTCGCCACTACAAAACGCTATTTTTATACCTCTTCTACTGTTCCAAACAACACTACACTTACGTGGTAGTGAGTAGAGGGTCCCTAAAGCCAAACCGAAGTATCCCCACGTCTTTATGTGGTCGGATAGAGAGTCCAGAATGAATTTAATCGAGTCCGTACCTTTCCAGAAATGTTATTAAAATGTTGTCAAAGCGTTGCCAGCTGCAACAGCGACATTTCCGGAAAGGTACAGACTCGATTAAATTCATTCAAAGGACAAGCCCGGGTCACTTCCAGGCTAACGAGTTTTGGCTAAAAACGGTGACCTCGAACTTTCTCAATATACATCCGAATGACATGATTTTGGTGTCAACTCAACGTATGTACTCCCAATAGTCGGAAAAATTGATCTAAAGAGCATTTCACTCCGGATTATCCCTTTAATTTTGTAAGCTAACCGAAGCGACTGGTTTCACCTTGGTCACATATGTGGTAGGACTTCTACTTTATGAAGATGGACTTTTCTACCTCTGCTTGGTGTAAACGGCCCTTAAGAGCATGCAAGATGTTTTGGCACACTCAATACTATCACACCTTATTTTTCTAGCAAAAACACGAACATCCGGCCCAAACATTTGTAAACTGCCCTGTAAAATTGGGGTTATGTCGACATCTGTATCATAACCGCAATGGTAGTAGCAGCACTACAGGAAAAACACCACTCAATTCAAAGACACATCAGGAAGATAAATGGCCACAGGATACACAGATAGTGCTGGTGAAGAGGAGCTGATTTGACTCTTCTTTTGCGACTGCGTGCAAGGGGAGAGGACTCACCGAGGTAGTAGAGGCGGTGTGAGTGGGGGCCCGACTCGTCGTGTCTCAGCACAAACTGGAAGTCGTGCGGCGCCTTGTTGATGATCACCCCCGAGTACTTGCGGCTGTTGTGGATGATTTCGCGAAGGCCGTCCCACGAATGCTTCTCCACAAAGAACTGGGAGGGCACGTCCTCCATCTCCACCACCTCCGTGCTGTCTGAGAGCTCGTCAGCCCCGCTCATCCTGACCGCTGCAATGCTGAAATCCACAGGGACACTGTCCATTAGGTGCGGACCAAGGTTTAAAACACAGCAACCATGGGCAAAAAAGCCCCAGTCCCACAGTCCAACTATGTCCTAAAACAGTAGCAACTGAGAAATGATGCTCCCAAATGTGTGGCATACACTTAAAATAGCAAAATGCAGAACTTTAACTCAAAATAAAAAGTAAAGTATTAACATAAATTATATTCAGACGTCTTAACATTATTTTTTATCATTTATAAAATTGTGTTAACACATTAATAACGAGAAGAAATGTGTATGTTAACTGTGAGGAGTATAAACTAAGGCACAGTGAGACCAGTGTTCCTTAAGTATACATACGGATATCAAATCTTTCTGACAATTTTCTGAAAAAGTCTTTCTTCCTCTTATCACTTGCTTGTTTCGTTTCATCTTATTGCGTCCACCAGGGCACTGGCTATAAAGGATGTCTGCGGTCTGCCACTGTCCGTGATTTCTCTCGGCTTACCTTTTCCAACGACCTTCGGTTTCTTCTTCTTCTTCAAGTTTCACCCTCTTTACTCTATGCATCAACCGGCCAACAAGCCTCAACCAGGTCTGGCAACCTGGTAAGACCACAAAAAAATAAGGTCACATTGAACACTTACACTAAAGCAGTAGTTTTTAAAACAATATGCAAAACATAAAACTAATGCCCAAACGTTTAAAACCAAAACTGCACTCCGAGACCAGCCCTGAAACAGAACAAACTGTTCCCAAAATGAGACAGAACAGCTCCACAAAGATATGAAGACACTCATTCATTTCAATCTGAAAGTGAGACCAGCTTGTTCTGAGAGGCAGCCCCCCTCATTTAAACAGTCTAAGCAACTCATCCAAAACAACTGTGAGCTGTGAGGCACTGATACCCGATAGATCAGGACGACCATGATAGTCCTCTTGCTTCATTTAGTTGAGTATCTGAGCAGAAGCTAGACCTGGCCTCACTTCTCTCAAACTGAGCCTGTATGACTTACAATCAGCCCTGGTCAAGATGCCTGCAATGGCTTCCTGCGAATATGCCACAGACATGAGGAATGTGCTACTATTGCTCCACATTCAGACAGGGCGGCTCAATGTAACTGCCTTGATCACAAATCAGAACAAAGAAAAACTCATTACTGTTACAATAACTGGGTAATAGGATATCACATAGGATACATCTGGTTGTTTGAAGGACCAGCCTTCCTTCATTATAACCTAGCCTAATGCATGCCAAACAACTGAAAGGAAAAATAGATCATTAATTAGTACCATTTGTATTGCCTTGAACCATTAAGGTACTCTCTCGCTCTCATGCCATGGAATAAATACTATAGTGTCTGTATAGATGACAAAAATAATGAAATGAGCAAGACAGTGAACCAGCAAAAATGGCATCTCAATCTGATGTACAGTAATCGAAGATGAGGACCATGTGTACTATACTCGACTGTATTTATTTAATTTTACTCCTGAAAACAATGAAAAAAATATTTGGTTGCATAACACTAAGACTGTGACATTTATATTACCATGACATCAATTGTGATAAAAGCCAATACAGGGCAGTTAGATGAATGATTATTTTCGATCTGCGGTGCAACTGCGATTCAAAAGGCTTGGATTGAGGGGATAAAGGGTTGCCATTCCATGTACACAACGCTGCCGTCATGAACTGGATGAGTACCTTATGCAATCAGCGACCATATTTACGAATAATATCGGTGTCATCAGCTATGTTGAACCTGTATGACAACATGCCTCGCAACCCTTTGTAGGTAAGCTAGATCCTCGACCGATGACAATAGAACCTAGACTACTTTCGTTGAAGACGAATAGACTAACACACTCTTGGAATTAGACAATAAACATCTAAACACAACATAAAATGTCACCGTGCGACATTATCACAGATTCAACATTAGTGAGAGCAGTCCAAGAGGAAGTTGGTTTAGCTCGGGAAAGCCCTTAGGAAGCATCAAAGGGGAAGCAAATAGCTAGCAGCTACAACGTTGACAGTCAACTGAGTCATTCCAGTGGTAAATAAATTGTTAATAACGTTGCCACTTTGGCATGACGATAGTCACCACAAAGCAAAAAACATTTGTTCTGAATGGGCCAACACACGTTTATAACCCACTACAAACAGTAACAAAGGCAACGTTGCTATAAACATTGTATTGAACGTTACGCTAGCTAAACATTGCTACCCTGCAAACGGAGTACCATATGATACCTCAGATAGCCTTGACGTTAAACAACCTCGGTAACTGCTTCAAAAACAACATGGCAATTCAATTACAATTTGTTCATGTTTATCCAAAGATTATTTAAAAATGTTCAATGATCAATATACGCCTATCTAGCTAACGTCAACCCAGTTGACCAAGATGGGTGGCTAATGAAACCTACCGCCCGCATTTAAATAGCTTCAAAACGAGTTAATCATACGAATAACACGTAGTCAAGAAAACAACACATGTCAAACTATGTATACAGTAAAACATCATTTGTAGAATAGGAAACAATTGGTTAATTTGACAAGATTTGTGAAATAGTACAACTTGGCTAACCAACTCACAATCAAGCTCGTTAGCTACACAAGCTAATGCTAGCAATAATTTCCTGACAAGTTGCCCTGACGTAAAACAGATGTGACCTGCTTACTGTCTTGTTGGAAAAACGTAATCCTTAAAAGGTCAGCTCTAACAAATTGTCTGTATCTTACACGAGACAAGCCAAAATGCGAAGCCCATTCATTTTAATGAAGTGAAGTAGCTAGCTACTGAAGCTGCATTGTGGGCCTCGGTTTGACGGAAAAGTGATGGCCCAACCCATTTATGTTAGCAAGGCAGTTGGTTTCGGATTCAATGCTAGCCAACAAGCTAAGTTAGCCAGGCTAATTTATAGTCAAGAGTAAAAGCGACCAAATTTAAGTACTTACCGTTTTAGCCTCAGATTATCTGTCTCAGCAAGTTTATGGACCGTCACCAGTTTAAAACAACGCTAATATTTTAGCCAGTTAAAACTATGTCCATGGCCTAGAAAGCAGTAGACAAGTCACTCTAACGATCTCGGCAAAAGCCACGGAAATCCTCCAACCTTTGATCCCGGAAGAAATTACAAATCAACTCGCACAGAGATGTGGATGCTTCGCTGATATCTATGGCAGTTGGTCGTTTGGGGTTTGCGGTCACTAATGTGGCCTATAGCTCTTCCGGCTCTACCTTTCTATCCTACCGTGTAGCAAGGTTTCTAACATTGCTACTAAAGAACAGCTAAATGCAACATTCAGTTCCACTTTCACTGATGCTTTGGGGGATTTCCAGAGACGGGTTTACAGACCCTTCAATACGTAACCAAGGTATTCTGCATTGACATTCATATTGAAGAATACAGTAAACCAGTGACATCTTACCCTATAGCCAAGCCACTTCACTTTATGTTCAGGTTTATAAATGTCTGAAGCCCATGCCCAACGACTTGCTTTCAAGAACTAACCACAGTACCTGCAGATGGATGCCTACAGTATTTGCCGAGTTATTGGGAATGTATTTCCATACACCACATTTAAGCCATCTGCATTCAGAGATGCAGGTGTGCCTTTAGCACATTTACTCATATGTTGTGAAAGTTGGCAAATTTAAACGGCCAGTCAAAAACGACATGTATCGGATAACTCTCAATTTTGCAAAATACTTGAGTAATGATGTAATGCAAGTATGGCTCATCACCCTGTTTTAGATGCATACTTACCATTACCAATCAAGATCAGTGTAGACAGGGTCATGCCACATGGCTGATCAGTGTCCCAGTTGGACATACCAACTATATATATATTCTGATAACACACTTTGCAATTTCTTTGGAAGCAAACACGTGTTCAAATACTAAGACACAGACATTATGGTTTGGAAGTCACTTTTATTTACACACCCATAAACAAAACTTTACTTCAGGGGGATGAAGCGAGAAGAGTGCGTGGCTCCAATACCAGGGCGACCGTGCTTGACAGGTTTGTATGTGATGGAGAACTCTCCAAGGTAGTGACCAATCATTTCAGGCTGTAAGGAAAGGGCAAAAACATTAGTTCAAATATTAACTACCAGGAGTCTCTGAGTTCATGGCTCAGATTGATCCACAATAACTTGTTGCTCCACTCCATTTATATCTGAATTCAGCAGAAGCTTCAGTACAAAAGCATTTCACAGTGACAAAGCATTGTCAAATGTGTGCTGACTAGCAACCCTGTATCCTGGCCTCTGCTGACCAATGGGAAGTGTAGTACACGAACAACGAATTGCTGCGAGGACTACTCATCCCATCAGTCAAAGCATGCAGAGCCCACCCAGACATTTAACCAGTGGTGCAATGCAATGAGGGTGGTGGGGGTTGTCAAGTCTTCGGTTACTTTTTAACAGGAAATTATGTACAGTGCCAGATATATTAGTCTGAGGGTGCTTTCACACCATCAGTTTGATGACTGGTCTGCACCAGGCAATAAAATTGTTATTGTGCAGCATAGACTCCAGTGTGGTCCGCTTTCACACCAGCAAACGAACCAACTGAACCCGACTGACGTTTCATCAATGTTTGGATTCCGGCAGAAATAATCCCCAATTTTGACTCACTATTTTGACCAACAGTCTAAGGTTTGGACTGCACTAGAGTCTGGCATTTGGTGCCGAGTCAAGCAGACCAAGACCACCTCTTTTTGGTGGTCTCCGTCTGCTTGATTTAGTGTAGACCAGAGTGCGACTGATGCTTTCACACCAACGAAAACTAACTGAACTAAGCTTTTGGTTCGAATAGATCGTTTGGTGTGCACCAACTACTGTTGATGTGAACGCAAGCTGAAGCAGATCTCAAAAGTTTCATACCATTAAAATTGCTTTCTTTCTGATTGGTCCTACAAAATGTTTTATTTCAGATTTACATCTGTGACTTAACTTGACACTTGATCTGTTAAAATGTTCTAAAACACCACTTTAAAAAGCCACAAGTAGAAAAAATAGAAGTATACAAGTAGAAAAAAATAAAGAAAAAAAATATGTTATACAGTATTTTGCATGAGCTAAATATGAGCTAATGTAATGATCACCACCCAACTACTTAATCTGTGTCAAAAAGATAAGAATATGAGAGTCAGGTTCAAATTCCTATTAAACGTGAAGCTCTAAAAGTGACCACCCAAGGCTGTGGTAATAACCAGAAACAAAAATAGATAGCACGTCATGTCTTCAGTGTATTCCCTTTGTGATTCTTGGTAGACACATCTCTACCAAACAAAATCACCTTCTCAATCTACAACCGTGAGGAGGTTGAGCCCAAACTGGAAAAGCAACATAAATCAAAGACCAGCCGTGTCCACCAGACATAAGCAAATACAGCAGGCATCTCACCTTGATCTCAACCTGGTTGAAGGTCTTTCCATTGTAAACTCCAACCATGGAGCCCACCATTTCTGGCAGGATGACCATGTCTCTCAGGTGGGTCTTGACCACCTCAGGCTTCTCCATGGGGGGAGCCTCTTTCTTGGCCTTGCGCAGGCGCTTGAGGAGGGACTGCTGTTTGCGGCGAAGGCCCCGGTTCAGCCTGCGGCGCTGACGGGCACAGTAGAGCTGCATCAGCTGCTCACTACAGGAGACAGAGAAACAGCGTTTAGCTCCAGAGGGACAACACTTTAACCCCTGTAGGTCCATCATAGTCCAGCTATCACCATTCTAAGCCCAATCTTTTCAAATTGAACATTGGTCTGAAGAGTCTGCACTTTATTTCCACTGCAAGAGATGTGATAAATGGACACGGTTCAAATTACTAGACTTTTGGATAGTCCTTCAACCAATCCGAGCAACTATCCGGGGGCGCCTTTTGGATAAGCTAGTTTGTAATTGGACCCAGAAGATGTGGACAGGAAGCAGAAGAGATAGATGTACAGGTTTCCAGCCGGAGCTGCAGGAATCCAAATCGCCGGCAGATCAAGCAGGGTTTACCCAGTCTAGGCCCATCACTTAAACAGTCCAAATGCCCTCCTTCTCTTCCACAAATACAGGTTTTGTCACCATAGCAGAATGTTAGTATCTTGATTTAAGTCACTTTGGACAAAAGTGTCTCCCAAACGAATAAATGTTACCTCTATGAACTCAAACAAGTTTCAACATCCTGATGTACAAGTGCAGACAACTTAGGCCTAAGTCTGCCTTCATTAATTCACAAATCCCAGCCTCTGAATAATCACCCACGATGTAAGACAACACAGACTTTGTATCTTATTGTGACTGCAATTTCTCTGGTCTGTTACTCACTAGGACATGTCCAGGAGCTGGTCCAGGTCCACTCCTCTGTAGGTGAACTTCCTGAAGGTACGCTTCTTCTTTTGCTCAACGTCCGCCTTAAAATAAATGTAATGAACAGTATTAATGACACACTGATCTTCAACTGTACCCTTATTTGTCAACACTACGCTGACAATTGAGTTGAGCTTATGTCAGCCTGGCTTTGACCAAAAGGAGCAGCCGAATAGCAATCCCCAGTAAACATTAACGTTAGCATGTTGATGTTAGCTTATTAGTTGGAAGACTTTCACTGGTTTCAAACATTTGTATCAACTAAGCGAGAACACCAGTAGGAAATATCAGAGACTCCCCATTTATGTCTACGATCATAAAAGGTATAGAACTAGAGTGAGGACATGTTTTACAATCGAAAAAACGGGTGCCCGGTGTCCAAGCGCCCATATCAAAGTGAGCTAAAATCGGAGGCGCAAAACAAGGCAGTTCCACAAAATTGAAAACCTAACATGCTATATTAAATTATACGTTAGTCAGACAAACATATTTCTTGGCTTCTGACATAGATGGAATAGGATTTTGGTTGAATATAATTTCTCAAAAAACAGGCACCTACCATCTTGCCAGAGTTTCACCGGAAAAGGAAAGCCACAGCGCGTTGCCTGGAATTTAGCGTCCCTTTCTTATGGCGTGCGTTCAGAAGCGCGCCACCTACCGTTCAGGAGTCAAGAAATAAGACATTTTTATGGAAGCCTATTTCCATTTATGTGATGGAAGAGTTTTTTGTAGGCCTAATATTTCAAATAAACTCAACAAACGTTTTTCTCCTAATACTATTTTTGGGTATATCTTAATAATGAGTTACATACTGTGTTGAGTGTATAAGCCTACTCAGTGAGAAATTCATTTGAGAAATTGTGGCAAAGAAATACACCATCAAAACAGATAATGCTCAGCCTCTTATTGTGCTATTTAATATTTGTGGAATTACAAGAAAAGTCAATTAGTTGTTTTGGATCCCTCGCAAAAAGAACTGCTGTTTTAAAATGTAATCCTATGGAGTAGACTGTGTTTTCTAAAATGTCCTCAGCTTCTTTTAACCCTTGCAGTTAATATTTTTGTTTCTCAGCCAATGTTTTCGGGTCTGGTGGGCTCACCACATTATTAGGCTTTTAAATCAATACAACCATAACAAATTATGTAATATAGGCCTGCTTAACAGATGTTTAGCTCAATTACTAATGATATATACATAATTTAGTGTTCATAATTTGCCATTTACCCCAGTGAGGTCACATTTATGATCATATGATCATTTTTGTTCTTTTGTGAGATAATAGGAAAACTCAATTATAAAAAAAATAGGAAATAAAATGAAATCTAGGGAAAGTGTGTCTAAACTGTTATATTTTTTATCTAGAAATATTTTCTTGCAGATATTCCTTCAGCTATGCTATGCAGTAGCTCCCCTGGAACTAGCTTTGTACCTTTTATTTCTAAAAAGAGCAGATCTTACCAGACGCATTTGACCCCTACTATTTAGTGGATGTGCTAAATCTCAAAATAAACTCTTGAAAAATAGGCAGCTTAAAAGTAGTGCCACTGTGACTATTTCAGTCCACCCTTTGCCCCTCTCCTGGCTGGGACTGGCCATAACAGCCAGTTTCTACGTCACCACTGGCTGCAAGACTGCCAACAACGGTGAGAAGTTTTAATTTTGTCGCACAGCTTGGAGACCTAGAAATAGGATGGCTACCATTATCCATAGGCATCTTGGCACTCCAGTCAACGTCCAGTGTGGATGAGGCAGGTGTGACGAGAGTTAGACCATTGTGTGCGAAGACAAAAGATATGGAACTGACATACAGGATTGACTCCTTTAACTGCCCTAACATTAAACCTCTATCAGTGTACCTAACAAGTGTGATCAATATTTCAGATTTCCAAGTAGTTTGATTTTATGAAAGTTAAAGGTTAACCTTTAGAAAGGTTGTATGTGGAGTTCTATAACAGTAAAACCGAATGTGAAGAAAATACAAAATTCCATATAGTTCCAGATAACTGGAACCTACAAGCCTACAGAACTCCACACAGCACCTTTGATGAAAGAATATTGACTCAAGTCAAAGTATAATATTGACTTAATATTGAATATATTGACTATATAAATAACATGTCAAAAACTGAATGAACACACTGTTGAGAGTACATTGTATTAGACACATAAACACACCAGCATCATTTTAAATAATTTATTTCAAATAAAATTTCCTTTTTGTCGCGCCGGTGCAAAATGCACAGAGCCAGCCACCTGAGGGAAGTCTACATCCTTAAATAAAAAAACAAGCAAAGCGCACAGAGTCGTACAAAATTCTTTAAAAAAATTGCACAGTTTAGGTGTATAATATATATTTTCATATTTTTCCATTTTTAAACAAACTTAAAAATAAAACGTTCAAAGGCTCAGAAAGTAAACAAAATTCACAAAATGAAAAATAAAAATATTTATTTTTTCCCTACTCCGTTTTAAAGCTGAATAAAGACCCTGTAACTCCTGTATCTGGTTTGTCTTCTCTGTGCTGATGTTGGCCCAGACAGTTCAAACATATTGCTAAGTAGTTTCGGCCCGAATACAAAACATGAAGTAAAACATCTTGCTCCAAGTAGCTTTTTAGTAGTCCGTCTTCCTACATCTTAGTGTGTATGTCTGAGACCATAACAGAGCAAATCAATAGTCTTCCGGGATGTGTAAGAAGTACTTGTGATTTTTTTTCTTTTTGTATTTTTTTGTCCTTTTTTTGTTCTGTGTGTTTTGCTTCTTTCATCAATATTACTTTTCAAATGTTCAGGAAGGAAAAAAAAAAAAAACCCAACAACCACCCAAGAAATCCAGTTTCTTTGTCTCGCCATTGTGACCAGAGGTCACATGTTGTGTGTTCTGTGTGTGTGTGTGTGTATCAGATTCCCTGACGTTTTTGAGCCAGCTGGATGTGTGGTCTCAGCGTCGGTAGGGATGGAAGCCCTGGACGTTGTGGTTCTGGCCGCGGGCGAAGCTGCTGGCCGCGGGTTGGGGGCCCGCTGAGGGCTGTGCCGTGGGGGCCGCGTAAGACGCTGTCTGTTGGGTGGGGTCTGCGAAACTGTGCCCAAACCCGCTCAGGTCCTGGCCGTAACCTGCATTCACAAGCGCGTGTGGGCGCACACACACACACACACACACACACACACACACACATAACACAAATACACACACACAGACATACACACACAACATAGAACACATGCAAAACACCAGAAAGGGAGCTTGAGTGCATGAAACAAAATTAGAGCTTGATTAAAATTGGTTGACAGTGAACTGCTGCTTCTTGTTTAATTTGTATTTGCATTGGCTTTGATCCATCAACATTGTCAGCAGAAACTGGCCTCAGGGCCCTGAGATAAAGTTCTTTGAAGAGTACAGCACAGTGTTATCAAAGGGCTTATGAGGTCAAACTTCTACTGCGCTGTATGTTGAGGACCAATTCCAATATAACACAGTATGCTATGTGTGTCGCTACGAATTAAACATCTGGATTGCTTTAGCTTTAGCCAATATTAATATCTGTATTGAATAAGAAAGCTGAGCAGGTGTGTCTGAACTCTCTCCTAGGAGACTCTTATAGACTTAACTGTGGGATGTTGCAAAACACACAAAGATCAGACATCTGAAAGGCAGAGAGGCTTTGGCAGAGATGGTGAAAGGAAAACTTGTTGATGTCGAAAGATTTTATAGGATTTGCCATGAAGCCAAATTGATTTGTTAATCTTAACATCTTAGGCAGAGGAAGGAAAAGACTGCTGACACGACCATGGTCCTAAAAAGAAAACAAAAGTCATTGGAAGATTGGAGACAGAGACATTCCTCTCTAGATAGATTCTTGCAGAAGTCAAAAGGAGGGCCTTACATAATATGTGACAAAAGGGAGGAAAGAAAGAGAACAAAAGAACACTGACTAAAAAACAGAACAGAAATGGAAAAGACACATTGTACACCCGAACGAGATAAAGATAACCTTTTTTCTTGTTGCAATTAGATCATCCTTTCACCAGCAAAGCAATGCGAAGAGGAGAGCAGCGGTAGAGAGCAAAGACAGTCGGGGAGAGGCAAGCGAGGAGAGTGCGATGAAGCACAGCTGCTGACGAGAGAGCTTAACCAGGGCTGGTCGGAATAACAGGTTGGCCTTCTTCAGGCGCCCTCATACTGCACTAACTGCAAGTCATTGAGATAATTAATTTAGCCCCCCCCCCCCCTTTTTATTTTGAGTTGTCTCAATGAAATCGTTTCGGGGCAAAGCTCTCCGCTCTCCGCTCTCCAGACAGGGAGCATGCAGCTGTGAGTTACCACACCAGAGCAGGAGGTGAAAACGGCTGATGTAATGTGTGCACAGGTGCACAGAATTACATGAGGAAGCAAGGAAGGAAGGGAGGGGGAAGGGGAAAAAACTGAAAAGAATTTGAAGGCGAAAAATGAGTCTATAAACCATAGAGAACAAATGAGGGTGGAAACCGCAGCTATGGGCTATGTCTGCTAAGGCTTATTTGTCTTTATTGTATTATTGAGTGTTTGTGAAAGGCAATGCTCACACCTACCTGCACTATATCCCTGCTCATCCTGACCATAAGTGTGTGAGGGACGTGTGGGTCCGTAGGAAGAGGGGTCCTGAGGATAGTTACCCAAGCCTAGCAGGGAGATGAGGGAGACCAGGTTGACTAAACCCAGAGAGGCTGGCTTAACAATATGGCTTCTTCTGGAGGGGATGGTAGCCCGCAGTAGAAAGCTATCTACAGATGGCGCTGATCATGTTGACGCTTTTGTAATTCTTTCGGTCTTGTTTCAATCAGAGCATCTAAACTGGGCTGTGCCTTATTGTAAATGAGTAGATATATATATATATTTTAAGAAGACTGATTAAGCTGATGATCATTCTCCAAACATAGACAAATGAGTGTCAATGGGTGACTGCTGTCCTTCGCTACCTTAGAGCGCATGGGTGTCTGCTTAGTGCCTAGTGATTAGCAGCTGGATGGAAGCAAAGCACAGGCATGGTACACACACAGCAGGAATGGATTCACTTCCTCTGCACACTGGAAGCTCAAATCATGTGACTTCACAACTCTTAAAAAACACAATTCCCCGCAGGCTTACATAGCTAAAAGCCAAACCCCCAAAATATATTTATAAAAAAAAAAGGTACAACCCCGCTGTGGCGCCGCAATTTGTTCATGTAATCCTTCACAATCCCCCAAAGCATTAGAGGAGGTCCCAGATGTCCTGATCTAGTTTGTCTGAATCAGCACCTGGCAATAGTTGACGCTCACTTTCCACAAAATGTTGCGTTTGTGGGGGAGCTCTTAAAGCACACCACTAGATCTGGCTCCAGCTCAGCACACAAAGGTATTACATTTAAGACCTTGCCTAATGCAGTTTAATTGTGCACAGAGATATGTTAATGAATGTCAAGAGATAGATAGGGGGAAATCAGATTCACACCACATGGAGTCAGGATAAGACAAGATACTTACAAGATAGGATGAAATATTAATATGCATATTAATATGTCTTGTTACAGTACATAGGTTGGGACTGGGTAGGGACAGGGGCAGATTGTAATGTCATGCAACATTTCAACCTGCCAACCATGTTGCCATATTGGTGTGACCGGTTTAAAAAAAAATAAAAAAATAGGTACAATAATACAATGAAACAAAAATTCCCTCTAGGCAAAGTGCAACACAGGATGATCTAATTCGAACATACACCATCGGTTACCAGTCCGCAAAGCTCCGAGCATCTGACAGAAGCCCTGTGGAAACAACAGTGATCCAGTGCAGGGGATGGACAGAGCACAGGAACGGAGGGGAGGGGAGGGGAGGGGAGGGGAGGGGAGAGGAGGCGGCGGGGAGGGGGCACAGCAGACGGGCTATGAGCTCAGCTCGCAGCTCGGAGGCGTGTCATGCAGCCAAAGCTCCATGGGCATCAAGACAAGCTCTCTGCTGGCGTGCATGAAAAAGGGGGGCATCTTCACAGCAGAAAGTGAGCCGCTGCTTTAACAGCAGGTTCTCGGAAGTAGGTTTTTGTGTCTTCTGAGAGTGTGTGTGTGTGTGTGTGTGCGTGTGTGTGTGTGTGTGTCTAAATTATGAATATGTTACGCAGGTGCAGAGTTGAAAATAAGGTGCTTTCTGATGCCGGGCAGATCCCACTGATGTTAACTCCTAAGCCGATGTGCAAAGTGAAAGCACAAGAGGGTGCTGTTATCAACGTCTTGGTGGCCCTTTAATCTGTTGTGCCATTATCCACCCACCACTTAATCAGTTCAACTCCCTCTTGTGCTCATCTTAGGACTTAAGACTTAAAAGCAGACTGACCTGGGACCCTGAGCGCATGTGAAGGGGTGCATATCGGCGAGGTGTGTGTGTGTGTGTGTGTGTGTGTGTGTGTGTGTGGTCGTGGGGGATACGCACCATATTGGCTGTAGGGGAAGTCTGGTTGACCCGCGGCGGCTTTGCTCATATCCTGAGTGGGGGTGGTGGCAGGGGCAAAGCCCAGGGGTGCCGTGCCCGGGGTGGTGGGAGGCGGAGGCATCCCCTGCGGCACAAACTGGTCACCTTGAGGCGTCCCGAAACTGTAGCCTGTTGTGGAGCACACAGACAGATCCAGCCAATGCGGGTGAGAGCGAAAAAGACGGCCTTTAGGAAGACCAACAAATGAGCTGTCTGGAAAGTGAATTACTCAACGATCGGATTCATGGGAGTGCACCAGCAGCATAACATTTCCAGCCGTCTTACCAACAGAACATTTAGGAATATTTGGAGGTTCTAATAGGAAACTAGCACACCATGTCCAATGCATGTCAACATTCTTAGAACTGGAGCGTAGAGAAAGCCAGTTGTGGAGTGGAGCTCAATTCGCATATGGATACCCTAAAGCAGTATGTTGTTTGTGAAAGAAAGACAGGAGCCTTTACCCCAAGACTGACCAAACTGAGGAGGTGTGCTGTAGCCCTGCTGTGGGTATCCCTGAGGTGCCGCGAAGCTGCCGGCCGGGGCCGCCGTGACGAGGAAAGCGTTGAACGGTGAGGGGGGTTGTGCTGGGGCTCCTCGGCCTGCTGGTAATGGGGGGCCATAGCCACCTGTGTCACACGCAGAGGAAGCAGCAGGTTTAGGGGCCTACAGGGCTGATAGACTACAGTGCCCGAAATTATCAAATACATTCAGAGAAAATATAGAGAAGAATAGCCTTTCTTGACGTCATACATGGCCGAGCTCAAGCCTGAATTCAGGCACCCCGCCTGAACTCTATCAGGCCTGGACCTAGCAACTTAAATGTATGTTGTTTCATTCAATCAATATATTAAAGGGCACTGGGATCAGATAATTACGGTCTGAAGTTCAACTCTTTCCATCTTATCACTGCAGTATGACCTGATGTCCTGCTTGACCCTTTGATAACACAGTTGATTAATGCTGACCAGAACACAAAGTTGAGCCAAGAGAGAATGCCACTTACCTATGGGTTGACCTGTGGACACCCAAACCCCTGAAACCACAATAAAATGAGGCAAATGAGGACACGTGGCAAGACAACTCAGAGCGCCATGCAAGCTGCTGTTCAACTCTACAATTCAATATTCCACTTCAGAAAAGTCCACAATAATGTTACATTCCATAAATACACGTGTGGCAAATGCACATAAGCAAAACCTGAAATGAAACTATTCAGTGAAATCTAAGAGCAAATCATCATAGAAAACTTGAGCGAAGTAAGCCAATGAAAAGCAGGAGAGACCAGGGCACAGCTAAATGTGGGTGTACATGAAGCACAACACACATTTACACAGATGGGCATGATAAATGGGACTATTTTCATATTCCAATCCCTCTTTTGTTCTTCCAGTTGGGTCTTTTGTAAATGTCACAGAATTTAAAATATCTTACTTCTTAATCACCTCCTTGGTATCTGTCCGTTTTTTTATTTTTTTTCCCCCAGACCCACTCACAGACAGAGCATAGTACAACCGCCTAACAAGGATTGGTTTTAACATGTTACAACCAAGATGCTCACTGTTAATAATGAGAATAATTCATTTCGCTCATATAAGATTAGAGTAACTTATCATGCTAAGCTAATATGGGGCCAGAGCTAAATCCACACATGCATAAATTATGTGTTATTGGGGTAATGGACGACGCCACGTTCAGGAAGCGGAAAATAATGCATGCTGAGGTAATAGGCCATGATGCATGAGAAGCCAGTATTGAACTGAAGATGCATCCATACACATGTGTAAATTACAGCCTGCTCTTACACAGACTGGCTGTTTCAAATATTTGTTTCTTATCAGACTGTATGACCTTCACATACATATGATAAGAAAATAAATTTGAGTCTTACGCTTTGAATAATTTCTTTGTAGCAATTTATCAGTCTATGCTTGCTGTGTTAAAATACCCTGTTACATTGGGGTAAATTAAATGTACTTGCCCAGCTTTTGGCCGTATTACTCACAGTCACAGATGACAATGACTTTCCTGCAAAGCTAACATTTTAATTTGTAGCAGATGGCTTTTTTACTTGTGTAAAGAAATCATTTCTCACATACATTGAAAAGCATTTGGGGGGGAAAAACACTACTCTCCAAACCCAAGCCTCTGAGAAGCAGCACACTCTCTCTTCAAACATCTTTGCCATATCAATCTTTAATCGGCACATTTACGTATTCACCCAGGGAGTTGCACTCACTGTCCCTTACGACCATGCCCACTCACCCTGAGGTCCGTAGCTCTGCTGCCAGCCCTGAGCTGGTGGAGCTGACCAGCCATTGGCCGCGCTCAAGATGCCCCTAGGTCCCCACTGGTTGGCGCCGATCTGCCCAGGGCCTGGCGCTTTGCTGTCGCGGGGTTCCGCCTTTTTCACTTCAACCTGTAAAAAGGACAACGAAAACACAACTTGCAAGGCGAGACTTTCCAACTTTTTTTTGTTTACAACACTGACCTGATCTAAACCTGACGTATTCAACTGTATTAGCGTCTAACTTAAGTGTTTTACTTTATACTTGAGCCATTACATATCATAGCTATAATCTGAAATGTATATTAGGAAGCTCTGTATACATGTTGAGGAAATCTTATAATACAAATATGTTTCTCAGATACTCATGTGCAATAATCCATGCGAAATTCTAAATGTTGAATGTCCAAACGTAAATAGTTAAATGCAAAAGGATAACATTTATCTTCAAATTTGAGTCAGCCAAATTCTCTTTCAAATATATATCAGAGAAACATAGATTTGCCCTACCCTGCATACATTTCTCCACAATCTTGCCCTTCAATTCAGAGTAAATCTAATTGAAATGACTTACCTTTCCCCGGTTAACGTTTAATCTCAATCTAATTTATGTGGCATTTCAGAGGGAAATGGATGTAGACATGTGCTATTACCTCATTATCTAGCAGACTCAAAGACACATGCAGATTATTTATAATGAACATAGTTCAAATTATTGGCGAATGTTCATACTGTGTCTAATCGGAATCAAAATGAGTGCTGTTTCAGCGATTAGTTGTAGTTTAATTGTAGTTGCAGTCATGCCACCCTGTACCAGCTCTCTTCCACTCTGGTGGAGGGTCATGTCACTTCACCTCAAGCCAGTCTTAGTTCTTAAAAACAGGGCAACATAAAAAAAAAACACCTCTTCCAGTGCCTGACCACAGAGATAGCAGCAGTGAGTTCACTGAGCAGTTAGTAAAAACCAGGCTATCGAGAGGGGGGTATGGGTCGGACAGAAATAGAGTGCCGACTCTAAAGAGGCTGAGTTATTGGGGTCACCTTGCGTCAGGAGTGAGCCATGATATTCTTCTCCTTGCTAGAAAGTGTCTTAAAACTGTGGTGACATCCTCCCCTCCCCTTCTCTCCTCCTCCCTCTCTGTCGACCCAATTATCAACACGTGGCAGCGCGCGCTCCACTCCTCCCCTCCGGCTCCACTACCTCCTCTACCCCTGCGGGCTTGCAGGGCTGGGAGTGATGGATGCCTGGCTGCTACCACCCAACACCAGGACTGGGATTTGCAACACAGTTTGATGTGCTCCAGTTTCTAAATTTATAACACTATATACCCCCCCACCCCCCTCCCCCTTCCACACCTCCCAAAAGTCCCAGTTGCAATAATGTCATATCAAGAACAATGGCTCAGGTAAGAGTCCCAGCCCCTTTTCTGGGAAAACAGGACAAAGTCAAGGAGAGGGCTGGAAAAGGGGGGGTGAGGGGGCTCAGGGAGAAGAGAAAAATGTAGGCTGCCAACTGTATGAATCTATGGAGGAAAAAACCCTATTCTCACAACAGCCCTTTCGAAAGTGGTTCAAGGAGGTCGTAACTATGAGAGACCACAGTTAGATGCTACACTGCAATTTTACATGGCCAAAGAATATGTTGCAAACTCAAAATGCCACTCATGCATAATAATGCAGTAATTGACGGTTTGACCTTGAGAGAAGCTTGTTTAAAAAAAGAAATACAATCATTAACATGCAATTGTGCGCTAGGGGATCATAGTAACCACCACCAGTGAGAAAAGAACAGGTACGTCCCACTGCTCCTGCAAATCCCTGAATGCATAACCCCAATTAAAAATATAGTGGCAAAATCATCCTGAGGACCAAAGGATAAGGAACCATCACCAAGACATGGCTTGAGCTAAGGCATGATTAAATTTCTCCACAAAGAGAGTTACAAATGAAACCGCAGTGATCTGTGAGACAACTTGCTACTCATGGACTTTAGATGGATGACACAGTATGGAGATTCTAAAATGGAGGTCACTTAATTGAGATTTTCTTGGAGCTATTTCTTCCTTTCTTTCTTTTAAGCAACTCATCAAGTAAATGTTTAGAACTCAAACTGTAAGTGACCTGGCAGAAAAAAATAAATCAAACCAGTTAAATGAAAATAAAAATGAAAAACAAACAGAAAATGAAAGTGACCAGTCCTTTAGGTGACTTCTACTAGGACAAAAATCCAGACTACCAACCAATGCGTAGATTCACGTTTTTGAAGTATTTATCTATGTAACGCCAGACATCCTAAAGGAGTGGTCCAAATAAACCAAGCCTTGAGCGACTAGAAGTTATAAGAAGTAATGAGTTAAAGTGGATGTGGTATTTTTTAGAGTCTCATCTGACACTTTTTAGTTTTTGCCATATCTGGGTTAGAACTGATTAAAAGAACCATTCTATTACCAGCTGGACAACTGATAGAGGCGAAACTTGAGGTTTGAAAATTCTAGGTTTCAAGAAAATCTACTTGCCATTTGCACACAAGTGTGACAAACGGCTTTTGTGGCCATGTCGCCCAAGCCTTAGTTTCAGCTTTAGGGTAAAATTAAACTACAACTACACACTTTTTTGCCCATGATGTCGTGAAAATGCATGTTGACAGCCTGGTCCACTGATTGTTCGGCCTCGAAAGTAATAAATCCAAAACCTAGCCAACGACCAAAAGTGAATCAAGGTAGCAGGGTGTTTCTTTTTTTTTTTTTGTGACATCACAAGATGAAGAACAATTTAAGGGGATAGGGAGAAGGGGGGAGGGGAGAAGGAGAGGAAAGCCCAAGGGGGTCCATCAAGGCAGAGCTGGAAGCTCCTGGGGTTGGGATGACGTCGCCAGTCCTGAGGAAAACAAGGCCTGGGGTGGAGGGGGACAACACTCTTAACACTAGCTGATTCTTCACCTCACCTGAACCAATGGGAAATTATGACAAAAGCACTGAAGCCCTCTAGGCCTCCAGTCTAAAAATATTCAAACTCAGCTGGATAATGTTTCTATAGTGATGGTTGATGTTTTCTTTGGGACAGTTGTGGCCATTATCCTAATCTCAGTTTTGTGACAATAAAACATTCCAGCAGCAGTGCTCTTAACGCTTAAGACTGTGGACATGCGGGACAGCCCCCTCACAATCTCATCCCAACACCAGCTTGATCTTTCCCCTTGTAAAATCGTTGACTAGCAAATGCTGGCAGCAGCCGTACACTTGTTAATGCACAACGAAACGAAAACAAAAGGAAATTAACGACAACTTAAGATGGCGAACCAAAGTTGTACATTGCTGGCTGTCTCCAAGCTTTCCCAAAGCTTTACTTGTGCTTTGGGCAAAACCTGGATAAGCCTTGTATGAGACAATATCAATATATATGTGGAGCAATTTAAATACATCTTACAACAGCAGCACAAAGATATAGGCCGTAGTTCTTTCCCAAATCTGACAGCAAAGAGATGTTGCTGTCTGTTTCGTGAGGTGTAACCAAAGTTTCCTTTCCTCTTTCAGCGCTAACGCGAAAGCGTACAGTCTACACTGCTTTGCTAAACGGAGCACGGTGGAGGATGTCTATATAGAACACCTCTCAAGGGTAACCAACTTGCATTGGATAAATAATTACATAAACATCTACAAAATCAACACCATGCTTCAGGTTAACCAAGGACAGTGTTGATGAGGCATTAACCTTGTCACTGATTTGTTGCCCTTCTTAGAAGTTAGCAAAAAGGTTAGCAAACATATGAATTATGTCTCCCACTGTTCTTTTAAACATCCTCCCAGCTTTTGAGAAACCATTGTGAGAGGAGGTTATAAATGCTCAACACTCAAACCCACTTTTGAGCTCCTCTTTAAACTGCACTCCAGCTTATTTGTTTCCTAGACAGAATTAGGGTCCCATTGATTTCCCTTGTGCAGTTTATATGGGTTACATACAAGTAGAACCTGACCTCAAATCTCAACTTCGCCATCCTAAAAGTTGTGTCCTGCAGAAACTAAACCCTGTTTCTATACCATTCCTCTGTGACAAAGACAAATGTGAAGTGCTTGTTAGCTCCTGGCAGCCCCCCCCCCCTCCCGACCATGTGCAAACTATGCTGCAGCACGAACCAACAACTCTGAACTAGTTTTGCGCTGATCAAATAAACTTATAGTAGTGGCAGAATTAGGTTGTGAGAGTCTCGCACACTGGGATCTAACCTGATTCAGATTCTGGGCCCCTGTGAGAGCAAAGGGATGTGAGCACTTCCAGACGCGTTACATGAAGCAATGCCCATCTGTGTGATTCACGACTAAATATATCACTCAACCTTGACCACGATCTCAATTCTGAAGGTCGTTACGACAGCCGCAAAAAGCTTCAGCACACCAAAGGATGCCTAAGGACACACGCTGGTTAGTTTGTATCCGTAAAGTGAGCCAGGTCACAGTAGGCACACATCTAGAGGATAAAAGTCAACCATAAGCCAGCCGGCCTGCTTTCTACAAGGATAAACTAAACTCACTCTGTGCTCTGTGTCATTTCCATCCGTCATTTGAGCACAGGTGGTGGTGGTGGTGGGGGCTAAAGCAAGATGTCGGTGGCATTTGCTTTGAATTTGCTGTTGTCTGGCTAGTGCAAGAAGGGTTCATTCATTCTCTCTCTTTCATTCAGTATGTCTTGATTTTACTTTTGCTTTTGTGGCGTGCTAGCTCAATATGAGCGAGTAATTCTTGAGTTCGGCTATTCCCAGCTGAGTCGTCTAATGAGCCGCTAACATCGATAGCATGGTCGAATGGATGATATTAATCATCCACTTTGATCTCCTGTATTGTTTTCCACTTCGGAACACGCATTACAATTCACAAAAACAAGAGTTAATTTTCACAGTTCGCACATTGTTGGCCTTATCTACAAAATTGGGCTATGCAAACCTCATAACTTCCAGAGTTCAATATATTCACATCCTTGCGCATATATGTGCAATCCGCAATGTTCCCATAAACCTTGTCTACACCTCTTGAACACACAGCCCATGCCATTGGCTCAACAGACCTATATCTTTGTGGTACCACTCAGTACACTATGACCTAAAGGAGAAAAGAACATCTTAAAAAGAGACAGAGTTAATCACATTCATCCAAACAATTTCACAAGGAAAAAGGGAAACAGAAAAAGAAAGATAGGGCTTACTTACAAAAGTACTTAATTTCTACATGAAAAACACTTAATATGTAATTTAGCATGTCAATAATGTCTAGGTCAATGTCAGGAAATAAAACTTACTCAGTGTCTAAATGTTAAATATGATTTACAACAGAAAGGGGTGTTTAAATAAATCTACAGCAACATCTGAATGCTTTTCTATTTGTGTCTAAATTGTGTAATTTCATATGACAAACTATTCCAGGGCTACCCAAAGAGATAGCTATGAAAACAGAGATCTGTGAAGAATTGTTCATCTATGTGTTAGTGTGGTTTTTGCACCAGACGTTATTACACAACCCCTGCTGTGCGGAAGCTGTCCTTAGCCTCAAACTTGATATCTCCACAGTAATACAACTCTGAAGTACTTTGCAATTACAACCCATTTCGTTCCTCTAGTCTAGTCTAGTCGCTCCTTTCATTAAATTCAGCTACGTTTTTCTATGTTCATAGTACCAGAATCTAATCATTTTCAGTCAGGCCTCTGGTTAATCATTTTGTTGAAAACAATATACTATCCCATCACGCCTACTAAGTAAAAAATGCTTCTTTAACATTGCCAGCCTTCTCATTTAAAATAATACTCATCTATAGATGTTTTTAGATTAGATAGATTACATCAAACAAGGACCTCTGACTCAGTCAGCACAGTATTTGCAGTTCACTGACTGGTATATGTACAACAGCCTTTAGGTAGTCGTAATTTTATCAAATCAAATACAGACAAATGAGCACCAAAAATGCATGCTTCTCAACACACCAACAGAACGAATTCTCACAACAAACTACAGCCACTGTGTAAATGCACCATGGACTGAATCTACCACACAACACCATGAGGATTTAGTCTGAACTTCATGCTGATGCAATTGGGTTTGCTTTCTCACCATGCAATGCTCAGATCGCATGGCGGAAAAGAGTTGGACATGCTGGATGCAGCTTCTCTGTCTGGGGTGGGTCATGAGTGAAGCATGAAGAAAGAATCAGTTATGAGGAGGATGTGTGTGTTAGGACAGATTTTTGTTTAATAGGGTTTCCCCCCTCTTTGGGTTAGAATAGTTTGTCATGGGGTGGTGGAAGGGAGAGCATGAATGTGAGAAAGCCAGACCAGATTTTACCTCGGGGCCTCTGTTTTTCCGCGTCATAGATCATTACCACCTCTGTGACCTTGAATGAAATACATGATTAAGGATACTACACATCAACCATTTGGGTATATTCAATAGAATGTGAAAATGCTTCTCTGCCTCAAAAGCCAAAGGTGGGCATTAACTTCCACCAAGGTGGGGGAAGAGTGACACTGGGTCTCATTCACTAACTGTGCACCCACGCTAGTTTAAAATGCCCTCATGTTGCAGTACACTTTTTTTCATGAAATTCTTAGAATTCATCATGGGATGTCTCATTCAGGTAAGACAAATGATTGTGTGTACATTGAAAGGAAATACTGAATGCCCTAAAATATTGAATGCGCTAAAAGCATCAGTGACCACTTGATAGTTTGATAATATTACCTTTTGTGAACAGAGAAAGTCAGCATTAAATGTTAACTCTGAAAAGGGTCGGACTGATTTAGAAGCATTATAGATTAATTAACATTCACAATGGTCAGAACAAATATGTCTTATGTCTTGAACCATACTGCAATAGTAAAAGAGGGCCACTTCTACAAATAAAGTATAATAGTTCATGTGCACTAGTCGTGAATGATACCCACCATCTTCCTTCTAATTTGATAATGGATGGATTTGATCATTTATGCATGCAAACATAAAACAAGGAGCACCACTCACCACACCAAATCTGTTAAAATAATCCCTGAGTTCAGGTTCCCCGCAGTTGTGAGGAATCCCACCAACAAATATCTTCTTAGATTTATTGCTATCACTTTTTCCCGTCTTCTGTGAAAAAAGGACAATAAACACACACTGAATCAGACAAATTCTAATGGAGAAGGAGAGGTCGATAGTGGCATTGGATTGTTGAATGAAGCTAGAGTAGCTAACATCTCTTCTATGGCCCAAGGCTACTGCTCTTGAGATGTCACATTGATGTTCTCGATTTGTGCTGAGCTTGAAAAAAAATGACCCTCCTCACTTTCCACACCAAATGGACAGGAAACCACGGGTCCAACTTGACAGTATTCCTTCCTAAAACTACAGTCATGCCACATTCACAAGGACAATATCTGCCCCTGCTAAATTATTCTACAATGTATGTAAACAAAATCTTTAGGGACAGGGACAAAGACAGACTGATCTTTCAATCTAGAACCCTTTCTACTTCCTCCCTCATCTAATGCCCTGTATCTGCTTCTGCAAGCGGGTGACATTGACCTTGTCGCAACAAACAGCTTACCCAGCCTTCCTTTGTGCGGGTCTTTTCAGGTTGCATCCCTCGGGGAGTACAAGGC
This sequence comes from Sardina pilchardus, assembly GCF_963854185.1. NCBI lineage: Eukaryota > Metazoa > Chordata > Actinopteri > Clupeiformes > Clupeidae > Sardina > Sardina pilchardus. The sequence goes on from NC_085008.1 coordinate 5,893,319, forward strand.
TTGGGATCAATCTGTTGGTAACAAAGACAACAGTAAGTCCCAATTCCTGTCTATTTGTCCAAAACGTCTGAGATTTACATCATGTGACAAAACCATGTCATGTGCTGTGTTTTCATGAGCCCAGGGACTGCAGATGGAAATTATCTGATAGCTACAATCTGTTATGAAGCGTCTTCTCACACGTGAGATTAACGTATTTATATATGGTCTCATGCAAACAAACCAACCAATCAATCAAAATATACTTTAGCTTTTGAGCTCATCATAACAAGAAAATCATATGAGGTCTTACAAAGGAAAAAAGCACTAGGTGTGTGGCACAACTAAAAATTTAAGGAACTGCTGTGCTTTTTGGTTTTGGTCTAAATGAATTACATCAACGCACACACACAAATAAACTCACATTTCTTCCATCTAGGTTGTGAGGTTTAGTCTCCAGCACCGTCCGAACACAGTTGGGGTCTTTAAACTTCACAAACCCAAAGCCCCGGGATTGATTTGTGCTTTTATCCTTCATGATAACACAATCCACCACTTCACCATACTGAGAGAAGTAGTTTCGTAGCGTCTCTATTAGCAAAAAGAACAGAGCCATTAAACAGGTGCAACAATCAGACCAATTTAGGATTCCTTGCTGTTTCATCCCAGAGATATACTTCCCATGATAGAAATATGAAAAATATGAATGGGGCAACAAATGCTCCTTTTAAATAAAATAAAAAAACAATCATTAACAGACGACTGATCATTCCTCTCTCGTTTTGACACCAAGGAAGAATCAAGTCAATTCAAGCAGATAGATAACCTCACAGACATTCTCAAGGAAAGAGGCGTTCATCTCTGCAATCACTTCACGTGCTTGCAGCTGTAGTGCTTCTCTAATTTGGTGCTTCTCTAAATCTAAGTCGTTGCTGGCTCCTGGCTTGCAGTCTCCCCCTCTGATGAGAATGAAGTTACTGGCCTTATTATTTTACATTATGAGATCATTGGGCAGGACTCAACTCATTCCAATGTTAAGGCTGAGAGGTCTGAGGGGTTGGGGGTTGGGAGGCAGCGTGCTGCGGCAGGTTTCACAAGCAACACGAGGCCGTTTCATGGCTCACAACGCTTGACGCGTGTGGCTGGAGGCCTTGTGGCACGGCCACAGAAATCAGTGATCAGTGGGGGAGAGATGGAGAGCGAGAGAGAGAGAGAGAGAGAGAGAGAGAGCTTGTCAAGTCAACTTTGGGGGGTGCAACATCAGGATGCAGAGCTCAATGCAAACACATCAGTGGTCGGATGAAGCACACTCCCGACAGGGCAAGTGAAAGCCCCCAGCGAGAGATGCACAGCAGCACAACTTAGGTCATAGAGGACCACTCAAGAGAGACAAACTATGAGCTTTACGCACTGCTGTGTGTGAAGACTGGAGTGACACGGAGGTTTGCTTTTCATTTCTCTATCGGCTAAAATGAAAGTAAGGTGCTCATGTAGCTTCACATGCAAGACACCAGAGAAAGACAGCAGCAGTATGGGAGATTAGGTTTTAGAGCACAATCTGTCTGCTGACACGCTATAATAGACACAATGTATCGAGCTATCCAACTAATGAATGATACCGAAGGACAAGGGTATGTGCGATGAGAATGTTATAAGGGTTTCAGCAATAAAGCTACATGACTTTTTTCCCATTCATTTGACATTTGCAAATCAGATCATCATTTTCTTTTGTCATCATTGCTGTCATCATTATGAATGACTACAACAACTAAATGGTATTTAATATTAACAATAGAGTAATGATGATCAACTTACCCTGTGTGGTACTCCAGTCTAACCCCCCCACAAAAAGCTTCCTGAGTAGAAAGAACACACATGAATTGCTATGTTGTACAGTCATGTCAAAACTGAGCTATTTTTAGCTATACCTGCTGGTATAACTAATGGTTTATGTGAATGGTCCATTGTCAATTAGATACGCAAGGAAATGGACAAAAATGAATTCAATAATAAACTGCATTTCCTGGATGCAGTTGCACTGGTTGTAAAGTCAAGCTGACAGTAATATCTATAAACATTCACGTGTAAAACACTAACACTGCATAAACGGAATGCACCACATCAGTATTCTATTATACATGACAGGATAGCCACTTTCGGTATGGTCTGCGCTGGAGAAACTATCATGTAGCAAATTGCATCCCTGGTCCACTGATAACCGTGTTATCTCCCGTGCAAGACGTTTAATGTAACTTTCGAATTTCGCTAAGATGGGGTTTGCTTGACAAAGTCTTTACTTGTCAAGATGAAGCATAGGAACTAACGGTATAGAAAGAATTGAGAAGGTGACCAACATCATTTAGCCTATTAGGGGAAAAAACATATTTTCAACCCACATAGCATTTGAGCACGGGCATATTACGACAGGTTTCGTGTGCTGTTACCTATTTAAATGGCACTGTGTGGCATGTGCCAAGGTCATATCAGAAATAATACCGACAAGCTGTTTTAGTCTCTACAGAGCCATCATCAACCTACGAAGCTCTCTCAACATCTGCAAATCAGCAGAGACAGCAAAGCATTATTCGTCCACTGCTAACTAACTGTAACAATATGACTCATTAATGTAAGTGTAACGTTAATTAATATCGCTAGCAAATAATGGTGGATCAAAACAACATTACTGACGTTGTGTAACATCAATGTCCATTATAAAGCCATAACGCGTTTCGAAGGTAACGTTAACTGCAATCATGTCAGTTATTAGTTGACTGTAGAAGGTACACTGAACACTGACAAGACATTTCCAGTTCACTTTCACATTAGCTATCAAGGCTAACATCGGCTAATGAGGTGGCTAGCTACGGAAGAACCAATGAATAATCAACTTGAGCGCACAGGGGACAGAGGACATGACAATAGACACCTCACTATAACAGGCTGAGTCAAATAAGCTGTCGCTGAAACGATTGAGACTGAGCCTACATTAAATGATGTTGAAGTGACATTTGCCCAGCGGCTCAAAGTTTGACAGCAAACAGCTTGGTAGCTTACCGACGTTAGTTACCGTAATGTTACTTGCTAAGTGGGATATGTTAGCTAGCTCCATAGCAAGTACACCAGTGAGCTAGCCAGCTAACTGTCAACAATCACCTTCCAATTGGAAATGTATGGAAATACACTCCAGTTCAACACCAGAAGTACTACAAAAATGATCACATGAACAATTAGCACTGTTGTAATGTCTAAACATATTGCAGTAAGCTGCCATGTTTAATCACCTAACGTTAAAATACTTTAAATTTGCTATTCGCTAATTGACAGGTCTCGGTGGCCAAGGCGATGTCAAACTTAAGCAAGCGAACACCCGGCGTCTGTTGGTCGTAACATGTCAAGACTTAAAAACCAATCGAGCAACTGCCCACACTAAAGTATAGTTGTTTTCTATGGCTGTGCAAATAGTAATCTTACCCCACTTCATCTCCCACTAAGTTGTTGTTCATTTCTGAGGCAGGAGCGGCGGACTGGAGAGTAACCATCGGTGCTCTGTGTGAATTCTTTCTGCCTCTGATCTGCACAACTCTCCTCCCAGGGAAGGTCACTCCGCTTCAGGTTCAAACCGAATCTGCGCAATGCCGACGCGTTCGCCACGGGGTCTTCTAGCAGGGGTTTGAAATTCACTGGGACATGTTAGTCATGATGTGGGAAATAAACTTAAAGTAAAGTAGCCAACACTTCGGACTGAAGAGAAACACGAAAAAGAGCCATATTGGTAACCACAGTGATAACGAAAGTGGATTGCAAATCGAATGCATTCTGACTAGGCTACTGGCCTAAATTGCTACTCGACTCTTGCCAAAACCTTTGGATCAATTGGACCAATGTTGGGTGAGAACAAATAGGCCTAGGCCAGAAACAGACTAAAAACTGACCAAGTTGTTGGCAACATAATGTATTTTTGCATTCATTTTAGGGGGTTGACTCACGTGTGGTCCTTATAAACTATTGACATTGTTGGCACAGTTATAGCCTACGTTTTTGGTTTATTTTAAGAGCAAAACAGTTAGCAGTTAGCAGGCTCTGACAGTAGGCCAGAAGAACCCTGAAGGTAGGCCTAAATAATGACATTAAAACTTGATCTACAGCTTAAAATGAGAACAAGATCATCAATCTGTAGTAGGCCTAGGCTATGTTAAGGCGTGAATAGCTATACTACCCCCAACTAATCCCTGACAGATTTTTACCGAGTCACTTCTAGATATAAAACCCACACATTAGGCTACTTAACTTCAACACCATAGTGCACTTTTGCCTTGGATGATAGACTGAGGAAAAAACTTCAGCCAGCAGCAGTGCGGCTGTAGCGCTGAAGCATGATTTATTTTCTTTGACTACATTTTTTAAAAATATAGTTTTTCAAAGGTCTATATTGCGGCAGAGACTGCTTGTTGTTTTACCGCTGCATCGAGCACATGCAGAAAATGCTCTGAATGCAGTAGCATGATTTATTTTCTTTGACTAAATTTTTTAAAAATATAGTTTTTCAAAGGTCTATATTGCGGCAGAGACTGCTTGTTGTTTTACCGCTGCATCGAGCACATGCAGAAAATGCTCTGACACAGTGAACCAATAGTGGCGTAACATGATACTGTCGTGCAGATCACTTTTTTGCTCCAGCTGTGTGGACCTTGCAGCAGTTGCCACCCCTTGCTTCTCCGATCGCTACACTACTTATCATGTATTGGGCTACCCTGCGCTGACTCTTGCATAATCAGCACTTCTTGTCGCATATAAAGGCACGTCGTAGCTACCAAGTCCTCTTCCATTACACTGGCCTCTTCACCTCAGTGACCACTCTACAACACTTCAACATGACCACTGCAAAGCCCATATTCAACCAAGGAGAGGACTGCAAAGCCGGGTGGCACGACGCTACAGCTGGTTACAATGAGACCGACACACACCTCGAGATTCTCGGCAAGCCAGTTATGGAACGTTGGGAGACTCCATACATGCACTCACTCTCAACTGTTGCTGGCTCAAAGGGTAAGAGGCATTTGTAAATGTTAAAGGCACGAATCAAACAATATGCTGGACTCTTCAGGGATTTGTTGTACTTAGTTAACAGTCTTCAGTTGTCTACAGTACAGTAGTACACTCATAGCCAATATAATTTTGTTAGGCAAATGTTGTCTATTGTTGCCAATAAATAGCCTACAAGAATGATCAAGTTAGCCAACTTGAGCAACCAATTGCGTACAAAATCGTATTTGTAGCTGTGACCTTTTTCTTTATTCATGGCGTGCAATATGGGTGTCTCGGTGAAAAACAATACTGGGCTACTACGTGCGCACATGTGTCAGAGTGTAACAGGTTCATACTTCTAGTGTAGCTTACCAGTGGAAATCAAGGCCATGGGCGGGACCTTTATTTTATGATTGGGCTATTAGGGAGTTCTGTTAATATGGGACACTTCAGGTCACATGAGCTAGCTTTCGGCTCAACCATCGACTTTAAATGTTTCAACACTCAATTAACAAATAAGTAGCAAATAATATGCAAACCAATACAATTCAGATGTCAGATGCTGTAGTGGAGGTCTATGAGGAGAGGACTGGCCTGGGTATATTTATTGTAGGCCTAGATGATATGACCAAACATCTGTACCACAGGTTTTCATCATAGTTTCCGAAAAAAATCTAAAAGTGTCAAAATATGTTCCTTCTGAAGATCAGCCACAACCATATGGCCATTGTAAAAACCTCTGTTCAGTATTAAGATACCAACCACCCTTACACTTAGCAATTAGCAATTGTATCTACTGCATTTCTGAAGCCAGAGGAGACGTATCAGATTGAGGCATATGACTGGGGTACACTCTATTTCACATCAGCTATTTTTACCTTTTTTGAAATACTAAGCTGTGAGAGGTTGTCAGAAGTATGCTTGCCATTTTCCCTCCTGCATTCCGTAGGGTGTGGAAGGGCATATTGCTCTACTCTGAGTGGCACACCCTAGCTGTATCACATGTCAATACAGAGCATCCTTTGCAGCTGTGCATTTGTAGAATTACTACCAGGATATTGCTTAGAAGATATTGAGGAAAATCATGTATTATTGCAACCATATTTGGGAAAACTGTGCTTGTGATTGATGTATTATTGTTGACTTCACAGGAGGCAGAGTCCTGGAGATTGGTTTTGGAATGGCCATCGCTGCTACTAAGCTGGAGAGCCTCCCCATAGAGGAGCACTGGATCATTGAGTGCAATGATGGTGTCTTCCAGAGGCTACAGGAGTGGGCCAAGTCTCAGCCTCACAAAGTGCGTAAAAGCTTGGTGAAAATGCCAGATCTCACACTCATAAATAATCAAGTGCAAGGTTAATGTATCATTTCCCACCTTGGCAGATTGTTCCATTGAAAGGACTGTGGGAGGATGTCGTCTCCACACTACCAGACAATCACTTCGATGGTAAGCCTCGTTGATGGATGTGTAAAATGTCAGAAAGGGGAGTGAGTGATTTGGGTTGTTGAGTCATTTGTCAAACCTTTTTGTTGTGATATCAGTGCAGTTAAATAAATCCATTGCTCAATGACGTAATACTATTTTCCGGGTTAAGATCTTGCACCACATTAAACAAATTGTGCAATGAAACATTCATATAATTTATGGCCTTAATCGTCAACAGGCATTTTGTATGACACATACCCCCTGTCTGAAGACACATGGCACACGCATCAGTTTGACTTCATTAAGGTAAGTTATTTTTATTCCATGAGGATTCTTGAACGATTCTTTATCATTTATACAGTAGACACGTACAATCTGTGTGAACAAGGCCTAACTGCTTACAACCTTGGTCATCCATTGAAAGATGGTAAATATTTTCCAGGACAACCTTAACATATAACTCTGGCATATCTGTCACGATTTACTGCCACCCCCCCCCCCCCCCCCCCCCCACATGCAATGCTATTTAATATTTTACTCCATTTGGCCTTTAGATTAACATCAAGAACTACATATTTCCCTGCAGGGCCATGCCAACAGATTGCTGAAAAAAGGAGGAGTTCTCACCTACTGCAATCTTACCTCCTGGGGAGAGCTGCTGAAGAATAAATATGACAACATTGAGAAAATGTTCCAGGTCAGACATGTTCCATCTTATGCTTGCACAGACTATGTTCAGCATATATTTTAATTGACACTTACTATTGCCACATTCACGAAACAAACATGGTGTCTGGTTTTCAGGAAACCCAAGTGCCCCATCTGCTTGAGGCTGGCTTCAAGAAGGAGAACATCAGCACGACCCTGATGGACATCATTCCCCCTGCTGACTGCAAATATTATTCCTTCCGCAAAATGATCACACCAACCATTCTGAAGTTGTAAGGCACTAGCCAGTGACTGCACCTTTTATAGTTTTCCTTCTACACTGGAACCTCTTGACTCAGAATAGCCGTGAGCTACTGAATCACCCTCTGCCCTCTGTTTAACACAACCTTGAAAACGGTTACCTTTACTAACACCTCATCAGTAGGATGTAGCAGTTTTTCCGTATTTTAACAAATTCATAAAGGTACACCATTCCACAATTCTGAGTTCTGTCCTGTATCTTTTCAAAATAAATCTATCGCCAATTTGTTTGTCATACGCATGATGTATGCCAGTTATTCATAAAAGACAATTACATTAGGCTGTTTACACTCATTTAAAATCTTCAATATATAAGTTTTATTTTTACTGTGTACTTTGCTCATTTCAGAAACAAGTAGCAAGTAGCAACACTAAATCTTGTGGGAGTACTCTATCATATACAAATACATTTTATTTGTTAGTTTTTGAGTTACTTTTTAATCAGATTTAATTGGGATTAAAATGGCCAGTATCATGAACAAAATTCCCCTGAGGACATGTATTTTTCTATAAGACAAACCTTTGGCCACCCAAGGTCCCTATACATCAAATGTTCTGGTGAGAAAAACACAGCTGGGTGAATGCATGTGAGTCAGCTGTGTCCTTAAACACACAATTCAAATAGATGCCATTTTAGCCATATACCTAGACTTCATAAAACAAGTACACTGTATGTAACCTACAAGAACTGATCTGAAATTGACAGATACTCGACAACACACTCAAGACGTTTGGATGATCATCAATATTATGATTGAGCTTTGCACAAAATACAGCCAGGTACTTTTTATGCCATTTCTGTGAAAATCTCTATGGTATAGTTCATCCTTCTGCACAGAGGGGAAAACGACATAACACTGCTAATACAAAGGAAATTGCTGGGCATATGAGAACAAAGTCACTGAGGTCAGGAGAGACAACAGCAACCCCCACCCCCTACATCCATCACTCCAGTTAAGTTAAGTTTTTAGAAACTTCTGATTGGGCTCAGGGAATAAAAAACATACAAAAGAGAACACAGTAGATACTTTTATTTAGTCACCAGCAGTCATCTATTTATATATCATGTCTTTGACCCAGAAGTAGTCCTGAGGTCCCAAATGTTTGGAATCATGGCACCACCTACTGGTTATTGCTGGTACTACCTTGGAATAATGTGTGATCAGCTCCAGAATATCACCCTGTGTGTCTCTGGCATCCAGGGCATGAAGTTAACTTTTTTGGCCACCAGCCATTGTGGCGGGTGGATTTTGAAATCCACCAGCCACTGTGTTCTTTTACCAGCCAAATTGTTTTGTGTCCAAAATAAAAATGAACAAAATATAATATATATACAGCTCATTACTGGAGTAGCCTAACGTGCAAAACCTCTTTTGAATGGCATCAGTGTAGACAGACATATCAGTCAAGACAATCACCCGATCTTACAGTGTATCTCTGTAAACATTGTTGAGTCTCAGCGTTCTTCAGTGTTTCGTTGTTTTATTGGCTACCCGCCAATGTGGCAGGTAGGTTGAAAGTTTCACCTGCCAATGACAAAAGTTACCCGCATTTGGCTAGTTGGCGGGTGCCAATTTCATGCCCTGCTGGCATCCCATTCAACTTTCACCACACTGGTATTTCTACAACACATGTGAGGAGAGAGAGGAAGGAAACACGCCATTCCCTTCTATGCAGAAATGAAATGTGTCTGAAAGATAAGACATCACTGACATTCTTGATCAAAGAAGTATAGTGTATAGTCTATGTCACAAAAACGCAGACGTAGTTTGGATTGATGGGCACTTAGTCCCAATTTCTCAATTCCTTTGTTATGACTTAAAAAAAAAACATAATGTGCAGGAGCTGGCTTGGCATTATAATAAACCCATTTTATTATGTTCCTCATTACAAAATTAATATGATGCGTATACAACACAGATATTTTATATCTAATATATTTTATTTTTACAACAAATAAGAGGAGATAAAAACTCAACCAGAGCAACTCCTGTGAGAAATCGTCCATCCTCATCTCAAAAGACTGATGACTACAATCATCATCAATGATGCATCATACATTCGCAGTCATGGACTTACAGTTTAACATTCCATAACCACAAGAAACCTCAACCATAGCTCATTTGCGATACCAGATCGAAAGTTTCTTCTCACGTTTGATCTTCCTCTGCAGCTGCAAAGTACCATACAGCAAGGCCTCAGCAGTTGGGGGACAGCCTGGGAGACAAAACAGACTTATGAACAACCTTGAGCTGTATGTATCAGAGCAGAAATATATTACCAAAACATCCTGTAATTCTGAGCCATTTTTCTTTGTTGAATATGTTTGATTGTGTTTGAACAGTCACAAACAATTGATTGAAGGACTCCCATACCTGGCACATATATATCCACCGGAACGATGCGGTCACAGCCTCTCACCACAGAATATGAGTAGTGGTAGTAGCCTCCACCATTTGCACAACTGTGAAAAAAATACAATCATCCACCGGGCGATACCCTATGTGACTTTTCATTCCTTCACCACATAAAGAGAATTACAACTGTAGTGCTCCTGCAACATACATGAAACACAAATTCAAAGATTCAAATCAATCTCATTTTTACCTTCCCATGGATATGACATATCGAGGCTCTGGCATCTGATCATAGACCTATATAAATCACAAACAGAATATCTAAGCATCAAATATCGATTTTTTTTACCCCAAAGCATACTGATGGGTCAATATCAACATATAATCTATAGAAAGTGTACCTTGCGAAGAGCAGGTGCCATTTTATTGGTCAGGGTCCCGGCCACAATCATAACATCAGCTTGTCGAGGACTGGCCCTGAATACCACCCCAAAGCGGTCCATGTCGTACCTGGGAGCAGCCATGTGCATCATCTCCACTGCACAGCACGCCAGACCAAAGGTCATGGGCCAGAGGGAACTCTGACATACCACACACATACCACACACATATTAATATCCCTGTTTTACAGTATATATCATCATAGAAAATGCAGTTTAAAAGGGAATGCTGTGATTAGCCTTCCTTAACAAATCAATTCTATTCACCAAAATTGCCAAAGATAAATAGTAATGTCAATTGTATAGAGAAGTGTCATGTGGAGCTATACTGTTAATTCTTACCCTTCGAGCCCAGTTCACCAGATCATCAAGTTTAGTGATGACGTAATCTGCCTTATTGCTAGGGACAGCATCTGCTTTGGTCGCCACGGCAGTGCTCTTCTCTCTGAACGGAACCAAACTGGAAAAACACAGTTAGTCAGCCATAATAACGTAGTGGCCATATGCATCTCCTTCAGAAAACAGTGCAAAAAAGACTGCTATATTTCAGAAGGCTACCTCTTGTCATCTTTGCTTGTTTTCTCTCGAAGTGTTCTAGTCTGAGCAGCAAATGAGATGGGTCTGAGGGTGCAATTTGAAATGGGAAGTTGAAAAGAAGTCCACATAATTGGAGTCATTTTCAAGAACTCAGTACGATGGTCCAGGTAAAAGTCTTACCTAGCGTTACGAGTTTTGGAAGTGATGCAAGGGAACAGGATGGTATTAGCCTAAAATAGACCGCGTGACGCAGTTAATTCCCTGAACAAGGTTGTTAGCAATTTCAAGCTTAGATAATCCAGTTGCTAGCAGCGGTTAACAAGTTTTTCCATGCATATAAAACGTATCCTTTGATCATGACGCACACACAAAAAAAACATAAATAGAAAATCTAAGTAAAAAATGAATTTATTTAATGGTCTATGCTATGTACCAAACAGTGTTATTCAACCTGATGTCTGCTGCATTACTTGGAAGTGTATAACTTTAGCAATAGTAGTTCATATCTGCCAATAGGCCTATCACGGTAAATACAGGCCTGTTTGCCTCCATGACACCCACTCAGTGTACCGTCTAGCCTATAATTAGAGGAATTTTTCGCTGTTCGCAGGAAATGCAATATTTGTGGACATGAAAAACTACATGGCACTACATCAACCCTACTGCAATTTACTGCAGCAATACTACATATTGTCCCATGACAGCAGAGCTTTATTCTTAAGCTCTCCCTCGATAAGTGTATATTGGCAGGAAAAAAAGAATTGCCTATGCTTCTACCAGTCTAAAAGAGTACCAGGTTACACCAAGTTTATTCAAGATAATTCAATGAAATACTCCCACTGTGGATGGCTATTTATTCCCCCAACTGCGCAGTGATAACATTTCAGTTGCTTGTTCTGTTTTGTGTCGTACTTTTCAGAGAAAAAACCTGATTGCGTTGTTTGAACATGCACCAGGTGGCAGTAAAGACCTATCTATAGACACGTGGCCCTTAAATCAGTGGCCTGACCCAAAGCCACCGATCTTACCCTGTCAGATCTTCGAGTTTTCTTTTTTTCAGAATGTTTAAGTTTAGGATAGGATCCATGGGACAGAATATTGAAACAAAAAGTTATTTAATTGAAAGTGTTGTTTAGATAGGACTATTATATCGCTGACAGTAAGAATAATCATAAACACGCCAGCCAGCATTTTGCGATGTTGTCATTTATGTTAGTGTTACAAAGTTATGTTACAAAATGATATGCTTTGTAACAGCGATGGACATCTCATAATCAATCTCGCTACTTAATTACTTTTCTCTTGAGCCCTAAAGATCTAGAATCTTTGGCCACACTGTTGTTATGGCAACCGTCGCGTACGAAGTGAGACTGGCCTTTCCAGAAAGGCCGCCATGAACAGCATTTTCAACCTTTTGTTTTCAGCTTGCTTATGTAATATTTGTTTTACTTCATATTTATACACAAATAATTGGGCTGTTCAGTTGACGGAGACTTCCGCCGAGTCTGTTGAGAGGATTTCAAGAAAATATGGATTTATCAATATGGGAAAAGTATTCTTTACACAATATCGTTGCAGCGTTTTTTTTTTGGTCTTTTCACTGATTTTAGCTAAACAGTCGACTTTAGCTGTGTGGTAATGAATGTTATTATTATTGTGTTATGCAGATATTTGCAGACAGCAATTACTATCACATGAAGCAAAGGGCAGTGTTAAAGCAGTCGTTTCAAACTCACTTGCACAGTGTGCGACTGAGGAAGGATCCAATGGTGAGATTCTTTGACATTAAAGTTTAATTAATTTTAGGGAGAATAGTTGAAAATGCATTTGGTTAACAAATGCCTAAGTTTTCTGCAGTAGCCTACAACTTTCGTCCCATAACTGCAGGTATTTTTGTTGTAAGGGATGCCTAGTTAGGCTATAAAGCTGAAAGACTCCATGTCAATTAGCCAACAAAAATGTAGGCCTACTAGATTATTATATCCATAGCCTATGGTTGTCGGCGCTGTTTATTTTTGTATTTAATACCATTATTGTAGAGGGCTGGCTCATGCAAAATGTTGTCTGTTTAACTCTATGCTGCAGATTATCTGGTTTGCGCAGCAATCTGGAAAGTCAAGGAAGAAACGACACTCTTTCATACCACCCAGTGATCCTTTATTCCATAAGCAGTGGCATCTGGTACATATCACCTTTATAGATGTAATTGCAGTTTAGGTATATAGCCAAATTGTTTCAAATAATGTATCATTTCTTTCTTTCAACATGTTCATCTTCCTTAAATTCATCAGCAACCCTTGACAGTTTGCTGTCAATTGTAATTCCTCAGTTCCTAATTTTATTTCTCAGTCAACTACAGCATAGGGAACTAGATGATTGACACATTGAGGAATGCTAATACCCAATGCATATATATTTACAGAGTGAATCATATGGTCACAATATTGTGGCAGCATGGACTCGTGGGTACACGGGCAAGGGTGTGGTTGTGTCAGTGCTGGATGATGGGATTGAGAAAAACCACCCCGATTTTGCTGGAAATTATGTGAGCTTGCTAGTCATGGCATACACCTGCACATTGAACCAATTTAGAAACTATGCACTCTTTGCCAAACAATTACAATACTTTTAAAAAAATACTCTTTTTAATGTATTTGTAATGTTTTCTTCTATTTGTGTTTACAAAGGATCCTGCAGCTAGCTATGACATGAATGACATTGATCCAAACCCAGACCCACGTCCTACACCTTACAACAGGTAAATATTCTCCCTCTGAATATTCTAGAACTGGTGCTTAAAATTAGCCTGCTGAGATTGTGAAAATGCACTCTGTTTTCTATTTCCCAGTCATGGAACAAGATGCGCTGGACAGATTGCATCTGTTGCAAACAACAGTGTGTGTGGTGTCGGCGTGGCATATCACGCTAAAATTGGAGGCATGTGGTAACTGCTTGAGCGACAGCATTTTGCATAATTTGCCTGTCCTCAATTATGCTCTCTGAGTGGCCATTATGTTCACAGTATCTGATATAACACTACGCTTGTGCTGCTTTGTTTAGCTATACGGATGTTGGATGGGGACGTGACCGACTTGATAGAGGCCAGATCTCTCATTTTTAATCAGCATCACATTGACATCTACAGCTGCAGTTGGGGCCCACCAGACTCTGGTTCGGTAGTGGATGGGCCAGGGTTGCTGTCTCAGGAGGCTCTCATCAGAGGAGTGAGCCTGGTATGGCTTCATTCAAGCTCTTCCTAATTCTGTTAGATTTCACATCAAAGGAAATATTCTATATTTGGAACTTCTGAAATACTGCCTGCTTAGATTTGGTAGCTAAAGTAGTTGTTAAGTACATGTGAGTGTCTTTCAGCTGTTTGGAATTAGAGCCTTGTTTCAGTGTGAGTAGTCTTTTGGTCATTTGGTTAGGGCTAGGGCTAGCTCACTTAGATTTTATCTGGCACCACAATGTTGTTTTTGAGAGAACTCATACAGTAGGTCAATGTTCAGAGCATCCCCATTTTGACCAAGTGACAACATCATCTGTCTTTTCACTGGCATAGCCAACTGATTATATGGTTTCCAGACTCTCTGTTTCCAGAGTTAACATGAAAAGTTTGCTCTGCAGGGCCGTGGCGGCCTGGGTTCCATTTTCATTTGGGCCTCTGGGAATGGCGGCATGAACATGGACAACTGCAACTGCGATGGTTATGCCAACAGCATATACACAGTGACCGTCAGTAGCACCACAAATAGGGCAGGTGTGCCCAGCTACAGTGAACCCTGTGCAGCAGTGCTGACCACAACTTACAGCGGGGGTGATGGCCACCAGGATAGAATTGTAAGAACCTCAGTCTGGTATGACCCTATGCACATTTTCAGATATATTTTTTTATTATTTTATAATTATTATGTACGTTTATCATTATTATTAGCACACCTCATATCTACATACATTTCATACATGAAAAAACACAATCTGTTTTTCAAATGACCGTCTTTCTAACATATAGATTTTTATACTGCTCGACTGTCCAGGTGACGACAGACCTGAAAGGGGCTTGTACCAAAGACCACACTGGAACATCAGCTTCGGCACCCTTAGCAGCTGGGATCATCGCTCTGGCTTTAGAAGCAAAGTAGTGGCTTCTTTTTGTTTTTACAATCCTGTAACAAAAAGCAGTTCAGTCTGGCTCCGTTGGGTAGTACATCCATTTTTATTTGTCTCACCCATAGCCCCACACTTACCTGGCGTGATGTGCAACACCTAGTTGTGCGAGCATCCAGACGCCATAATCTGAAGGCAGAGGACTGGACAGTGAATGGAGCTGGGAGACATGGTGAGGACTTGTTTTATCCGGTAAATTAGTACCATCAAGACAAACAAAAATCCTCACTTTAGTGTCTATTCTTTTAAAATATTCTAACCTTGATGTCTAATGTTGTGGTTCATGTATTTGTGCTGCAACAATGTATCAAAACCAAATTCCCTCATCCTTGTAGCTTTTAAACAATCTGTTAGAGTAGTGGTGAAGAGGTACCGAATTAGTTTAGATCGGACTGAAAGGGTCATGCTCCTACAACGTTGTATAATAGGGTAATGTTAATTCTGCAATGTCAGAGACTCCATTCTACGCTTTATAAGTCAGCGTAGTATCAAAATGAGTCTGAAGTCAAGAACAACATTGTGTTGATTTGAAGTTACTAATTTATTAAGTTTATACATATACTTCCCCTAAGGTATGGCTATGCATGATAGTCATACATGTGATGTACTTGGTGTGAAACTTGGTATGCAATATGAGTTAGGTTTGTTTGCGATGGTGTTTGTTTCTAGTCAGCCATCACTATGGGTATGGACTTTTGGATGCTGAAAAGCTGGTGTGTTTGGCCAGAAATTGGAGTGCAGTGAATCCACAGAAGACATGCCAGCATGTGATTCTCCAAGATAGGCCCATGTAAGATTTCAGTTTCCTATTTGCATTTCATAGAAAGGTCACCATGGCCAATAACACATTGCTTTCAAAACCTAGAGATTTAGGCAAGTCAAGGCAAGGCAACCCAGAGGTTTAGGCCCAAATGCATTGCAAATGTAAATGCAAAAGGATATGAGCCCACTTTTGCTATGTGAGGCATCACAGTTTGCTTTGCTTTTTTTCCGTCAGCAAGATTGGCAGTTATCTCCGCATCAGTTGGAATGAGACAGCGTGCAGATGGAATAGGAGTCGCATCAGGTCCTTGGAGCATGTTCAGGCACAGCTCTCATTGAAACATGTGCGTCGTGGTGATCTTACCATCACACTTTTATCTCCTGCAGGAACTCGCTCCAACCTGCTCACCAGGAGGTAGTCTCAGCCAAATAAATATTCACCTTTCCATAAATAAACAGAACAAGGACTTCACCAAGTGGACTAGACCGTAACTATTGTAAATCCCCCAGATATTTGGATCAATCCAGCGCTGGATTCTCTGGTTGGAACTTCATGAGCACCAGATGCTGGGATGAAGATCCCACTGGAGTTTGGTCACTCATAATAAGAAATACTGGCAACCGCCACAACATCGGTAAATTTGTCAAAACGTGAAACCCAAGCCATAATTCTGCGAAAGAAAGATTCAGATTGATTTGGAAGCCTGTCTTGCTCTTTTATAGGGGAGTTAACACGTTTGAACATTAACCTTTATGGCACTGATGAACACATGTTTGGACGGCACATGGAGCGGACGCTGATCCATCAGTGTAGTGTGAAGAATACCGACGGAAGCTGCAAAGGTACAGTCACACATGGTCAACCCTACTGTTAACTCTACGCATGGACACAAATGTATTGTAAATGTTGATGTTGCCTTTCAATGTGCTTGATGTCCCTTAGTGTGGGAAATGGTAACAGGTGATCTAAACTTTAACTAGTTTAAATTAATTAAGATGGTTGTGATTATGCTCAACTCCATTTATTTATACAGTTCTTCTCAATGCAAATTAGCTTTGATGTGTTTTCCTCCCCTTTCCCATGGGTAAAGACTGTCCCTACCCACTGTACATATTTGAGAGCATCTGTGTGGTGACCTGCCCTCCCCACTTCTTTGAGTCGGACGGCAACAGCAACACATCTCCCCAGCGCCGCTGCATGCCGTGCCACCATAGCTGCGAGATCTGCAGTGGCCCTGAGGGGACCCACTGCCTGGACTGTCCCCCTCATTCCAACTTCAATCCCCAGCTGGGCACGTGCAACTCTCCCAACTACATCCTGGACAGGGTGCAGGAGAGCAGGAACCGCACGGCAGCCGTATTGGGCATCATGATCGGGGAGCCCATATTGGTTCTGTGCTTGATGACTGTGGTGGCGTGGCTGGTGAGCAGAACGATCACCCCCCGCCTCAGCCAGGTGACCTCAGCAGCACTGCAGGACAGCAATCCTGCTGACAGTGTCAGAAGCACCAATACCAGCCGGAGCGGCCATGAGGTTTCGGATATGGAAATGGTCGTTGTAAGTGTGACGGAGGACCAGGCAGCAGGACAAGGCGAGAACACAACCCTTAGTGGCCTCCTTGAGGAGAGCAGACAGGCTTGACTTATTCTGGCCTGCGTTTTTTATGGCAATTAACAAACAAAGTGTTTTCTTGTAGCGGTGCCGTTTTTCTTTGGCACTGTAGTGTTTTTATTGTCTGCAACAAGGTTTTTAAACAATAGTTTGTACGTGTTTATTTTCATTTTTTGTTAAATTAAGTCTTTTGCGTGTAAATTTAGAGGGTTAGGGAACATATTCATTCAATTGCAGTACAGCAAGTCAAAGGGTATTAAAAATAGGCAAGGGCATAAAACACATAAGACACGCAAAGAAACCATCAGAATATCCTTCAAAGCACTCCTTCCACAAACACTGAGAGAAATGTTCCTAGCTGCACTGGCTACATAGGCATCCACAATAAACATACACTGAAATTAACAGTCCTGCACAAGAGCAGCGAAACACAATTTAAGGATTTACTGGCTTGGAGCTCGCTTTTACTGGCGCAGCTTGAAGCTAACCCGAATCGTGAACCACAGGAATGGGATATATTTGGAGCAAGCTTTTTCCCCCCATCACGGAGCAGAGTTCAGCAGCATCCCCCATACGCTCTGAGAGCTCCCCGCTCTCTCCGGGAGTCCTGTAGTGTCTTATGTGTCACCAAGACTCATGGAGATGTTTTGGGGCCAGGCTGAGGGACTTGTATCGTTAGCATACACATCCTGTGACCCAAAGAAAAGGTCCCTTGAGCCGAGGTCAAACAGACAATAGATGTTGAAAGCCAACACGGCGAGGAGAGGGAAGACGGTGAGTCCTGATCCAAATGCTCTCCAGGAGCTGCAGGTGTGAAGTAACAGCCAGTAGATGATCCTGGGAGTAAGAGAAGGCGAAGGGATACAAGGAGCATTATTAGTTGTGTGATTTGACCTGTGAAAGGCACACAGAGGACCAGGATCTCCTGCTCACAACCAAAATGTTAAGATGTGCTGAGTGATGCTCTAACATATATTTCTGTGCAGACAAAGGTTGAAGGGGCAAGGAGACTTTTTGCGTTAACCTCGACTGAGACCCCACACCACCATAACCTTTCACGTCTTCAAACATTCAAATGCTAACCTTCCTCCGATGAAGACTCCTGCTAGGATTGGAATCACCCTCAGCTGGTTCTGAGGCAAAAAGGTGGCCAGGATGAGCAGGTTGAGGATGTAGAGGAACAGCTGTACCACAGAGCCCACCACGAAGACCTGCACGAGAGCCGCAGAACTGGGCTGTTCCACCACAGGCCTCAAGGAACCAGAGCAGAACCGGCATACCCCGGCGGTCAGCATCGCTGGAGGAGAGGAAAAAGCTAATTACTGATGTCAAAGACTCAAAGACTCATGTAGTGGACACTGAAAGTAATTGTTAGTTAAACAACAGAAGAAAGTTGGGTGGGGCAGAGAAAGAAGAAAGAAAAAAAAAAAAAGGCAGCCCTTTATTTCCTATTTTTGCCCAGGAAATTGCTGTGTTTGAATTTAGAAACCTAGCAGGACGGCCTTCTCATCCTTTCATGCTGATCCATGTGTTGTTTCAAGTGTAGAGTAATTCCAGAGTAAATGGTCCACTCTCATTCAGGTTCATCCTTCAGGCGCAAGTCGCCCTTTAATACAGATCTGCCATCAGTTTCCCATTACCCAGCCTAACTATACCCATAATAAGACCAAACGTTAAATTAGTCCTGAATCCGTGGTTAGGGGCCACTTCTACCCTCCCTGGCCATCTGGTACGTGGTGCTGAAGTCTAAAGCGTAGAGCAAAACCCAACTCACCAATCAAGATAGGAACAGCAGCAACTGCACAGCAGCTGAGAGTGAAGACCAGACGGCTGGTTGTGTCAGGGCACAGAGGTGCTTCTACAGGGGCGTATAAATATAGCGCGTACAGAATCCCTGGCAGGCACAGAAGGCAGGCAACAGTTGAGCAGAGAGCTGGAACCCGTCCACTTTTGCAGCATCCGCTGCAGCAGCAGCAGCCACTCTTGTGCTCCGAAAGAGCCAACCCCCCGTCACAGTGATCCTGGTCAGGTGCAGTCCAAAGGCCCAGTTCAATGGTTTCTGGTGGTGCTCGGATGAGGGGATGGCTTTCTCCTATCGTTGACTCTAGCTGATTCGATCCTGATGGACTCCACTGTTCATCTCCCCCACTAGGTAGACCGTTTGGTCCATGAGGAGGTGATTGGATGTGGAACCTTTCAGGAGTGCTTTCAGCAGGGTATGTAGGGACTAGGTTCATGGTGATAGGATCGTCTGAGGTTTCCTCTAGGTGATTATATGGTTTCTGGTGTTCATTGAAGCAAGTTGGTCCTATGAAGCACAGAGAACACTTTGAATGTTGTTACCAAATTATACTGATCCATAACATATGTCTGAACTCATAGTGCTGCTACAATTTGTATGGTCATATCACAAAGTCTTTTAAAGTTCTTGGCAGAGGAATCTTCTCACACTGGTTTCCTCACACACTAAAATTTCAGAACTGAATTCTAAAATGTACTATTTAGAATGGGAAGTGAAAGTATGGAACCCCTAATGTGGCAAAAAAAAAAGCACACAAAGCACACAAAACTATCTGGTGTACACAATAAACGTACACAAAATATTTGGTTTATGTTTTGCTCATATCCTCTTTGAGTTTCTGGGAAGCACATGAAAGTTCCGGTGTGCATGCACATGAAACTTTCTGGTGAGCAAACAAACTAATTTTTTTGCATAATGTCCCCTTATGGGCCCCTTAGTTAAGTGATTTAATTGGGCTGAATACTAACATGGAGCCCCCTAAAATAGGCCTAATGTGGTTTGATACTTTCAAGGACACTCAATTATTTTTCAACTACATTTTGCAGACACAGATAACTTTGCCCGAAACCAAATATGTTATCTTACAACATTTCTTATTACATCACTTACCATTATGGTCCTCGGCAGCCTGAGTTTGGAGACACAATTGAGAGCCAGGTATGGAATGAGTGGGAGAATGGAGCTCTTCCACAGAAGACTCTGGGCTGTCAGACACAGGAGCCAAAGAAATCTGGGTATCCAAGTCGAGGAATGGAGAGAATGAGAGACGTGAAGGATCAATATCCTGTAGTTGATTTATTATGTCATTGATGGATTCCTTCACACTTTCGATTTCCTGACTTCCTTGCTGATTGTTGACAGGGCGTCGTGTTGATGTCATTCTTGGGCCACCTGGAAAACAAAACACCGTAGACTAGGTTTTTGATTAATATTTCCAGCACCTCGTTGCCTGGAAATTCCGTCTGTGGCTGCCATGCCGTCTGTAGCTTCAGATTTCTAAAGCCTTGTTTGGAGTGTTTGTCTAAAGGACAAACCATACGGGGGTTCAGACGATTTTTCCAAGTCGTGCAATATGAACATCTGGGAATTCAATTTCAGAATCTCCCCCCTGGGGCAGCGCCAATTGTGGCGGGCAACGACGTTTGAGACATCCACATTCTGTGAATAGTAAGAAGATATCCACATTCTTTAGGACAGCCAATACAGAACGCCTAGCGGAGGTCTCTAACGAACCGTACTAGCTCTTGGATTCTTTTATTAGGCAACGACGCACCATCAGTTTGAGTCTCATTGTTTCAGGGTACCACATACCGTCAAAGAACTTTGGATCTATTACGGGATGCTTTAGCATGGGTGGTCATTGCATAAGAACGTTTTTAAAGTTATCCCTGAATTTAAACGATTATAATTTATTTGAATACCCAGTAGCCTATTCAAAGTTAATTATATGCGGAAGAACAATTAATCTCAGATGAGTAACTTATTCTTGAGTGGCCAGGCTACCTAGCCTACCTTTGGTTTACTTTTGTTAGTAGCTCTGCGACTATTCAGAAATATTTACCAGAGAATTCAGCATCTCTCGGCAAGAAAGGTGGCCGGTTTCCAAATACCCAAATAAAGAGAATAAAGTCAAGCATATTCGTCCAAATCTTTTGGTACTTACATGTAACTTCAGAAGAATTAAAGAAGGAACCAGTTCCTCATGGAATAACCTATAATCTCTGGTCTCCGCCGTGTGCTTCTTATTCTCTTTCCTCAGCAGACTCCCCAAACTTCTGAATCAAATTTCAAGTCAGACAAAATACTACACTTTATCCCCCGCCCACAGTTGTTCGGAATACTACACACACAGAGAAACACCATATGGAACGAATAACTGCGTTACGGCTGCGCGGTAATTTGGTAACCCCCCTTTAGACTGCCCTGCCACTTTGGTGTAGCCGATGCCGAGTAGAGATACTCAGGGAAGTGTTTAGTAGCCTTCCCTGGTCTGATTGAAAACCAACACCAACCAAAAACATCCTTTCATCTTTATAAAATCTGTGGTAGTACAATTGTGTTTATCAATATACAATTACACACATGGGCTTATGTAGAGTATTTGAAACTGAAAGAAAAAAAAAAAACGTTGACAATCATTAGGGATGCTCATTTTTATTGTATAAATTAAGCTTGGATTGAGGATGAAGGGATAAATAGTCATTTTTAAAAAGAATATAAATCACATGTAGAATGAGTATTTACAACAAATTACATGAAATGTACAAGCCTGCAGCGTGTATGAACCTTTCCAAAACAAATTGATGAAAATCATAAATGTTTTGCTCAGAAGCTCCTCGGACATTTTGTGGCAGCACAGGTCAGTCACATATCGACCATCAAAATACAATTCTGAAATGTGTCACTGGTCTATTGTTCAGTTTCAGTATGAAGTTTGGTCATTATTACTGTGGTAAAAGGTAGGTGATGAACATTCTTTCACTCATTCATTCTTGCTAATCGTCTTGGAATGCAAAACAGCTGAAAAAGTATGAAACCAGAACATGAGTTCTAGGATTCTAAAGCGGTGAAAGAAAAGAAGCCTGGTTTGCCTCCTGCACAGAGGTTCTCATAATGTGATGTGGAAAGTCATGTCCATGTGTGTGACGACAAATGGGATTAGCAGAGATGGGAGAGGCGAGGAGCACTGAGTCAAGCTCAGAGGTTAGTCTTCAGACAGGAGCCTGTGGAAGTGATCGGTCCTTCTCTTCAGCACCTCCCGAACATCCTCCTACACACACAAAAATGCAGTAAACAAGGATGAAAACAAGTCGAAAGGCCTGTGCAACTCAGTCTGGGTTTTCCCATAATTATTGTGGCACTCCTATTGCTTTTAGACAGGGGACTTCTCTCATCTCCTCAAAGGAACTCTGGATCTCATTGATAGAGACCTTTGGGTCCTTGGTTACTGGTCTGATCATTTAGGCACAGGAGGACTCCAAACAAGTTGTAGACGCATTTTAAGGACCACTGATAAGAGGTAGGATGCACCACAGCTCAATAGCAAGTATCAAGAAAGAGTCTTAATACTTTGGTAAATTCATTTAAAAAAAAAAAAAGATATTATACAGTATATTAGTATATATCCATTTTAAGATGTGTCTGAAACGTAACAAAATGTGGGAAAACTTGAAAGGGTCTGAAAACTTTCCGGTTGCACTGTACATTTCACACCAAAGTCCCTGCTTGTACAAGGCAGCAGCCACTTTCATATGAAGGTTACACATACAAGTTCTGTGGCATGAAGACATCTATTCTCCCTGTGAATACTGCATGGTTTTTGCATAAAAAATTGTTTTTGGTGTAAAATTGTCAGTGAATATGGTTTCCAACTGCAGCATTCTGTCACAAAATGCTTTTCTACAATATTAAAACATACCGCTTCAGCCAATTTTTCCAGGTGAGGTATCAGCCTCTGAAGTTCTCTGTCATCCTCATCCCCAAACCAGCTCTTTATGGGAATCATGTTCATCAGCTGGAGAGGATAGAGAAACACAATAAATAGTGTTAGGTCCCACTTCTCATACTAGATATTTCACTGAAGACGATCTCCACCGTGGAAGTAGACGTACATGGTATGGGTAGGTGTGAGGAGCGTTGTCCAGGATCACAGTTCTCATTGGATCCCTCTCGAGCACACTCAGGTCTTTCACGTAGTGTCCCAAAACACAGCAGCAGTGTTCTTGGTACAGGCGATGACTAGGAGGGAGAAACATTTTGTATGTCAAATTCCACAAGAACAGAAAAAACCCTCAACCGCTACAATTATTCATTAGTAGTGAGCAATATGTTGCAGTTTATTTCCTTGCAAATTAAATGTGTAGAAGACCAAGCTGGCAACTAAGAAAGCAGGCAGTGGATGGGAAAGGGCAATCTTACCGAAACAACTTCCTCTTGGGGTCCAAAATATCCACAATCTTCTCAGCATATTCTTTCTTGGCTGATGTGTAGATAAACATCTAAAGGGGAATGGAAGGAAGAGGGGGGAATACACTTTTAGTACAAATGTGCTTGGATAACAAACTTGTGTCAGAACCATCACATTTTTAAAACAAAATCATTGTTGATCAAGTATAACCAATTGTGTCTGTTCACCTAGGTAGTGAGATGATGAACAGATAAATATTAAGCCACAGTTAGAATTTTATTTAATAACACCTCCAGACCAAACCACTCTTACTGTGCGTTCAGACCAAAACCGTCAAAAGCGTCAAAGTCGCTGGTGAAGCTCATAGCCCGACGCTCAACCTAATTCAGCGCCGAAAGCGTCAAAGCCATGACGTGAAACATTCGGACAAACCACAAGCAGCAATCCTGTGAGTTTGACATTCTGATTAGTTGACGCCGAACCGTGTCATAGCTAATTACCATAAAGTTAACTGAGGCTCAACTTTTTTTTGACGCCCGTGAAGCTCATGAAGCCACGCTCACGCCCAGAACGTTTTTGACGCCGGTAACGCCGACTCTCCATAGAAAATTAATGATTTCCGGCGCTCTTGACGCTTTTGACGGTCATGGTGTGAATGCACAGTTATGACCGTTACAAATAGCACAGTGGTCAGACAGTTATGATTTCTTATAAAGGAATTACTTTAGGCAGTTAGAGTAGGTTATCAAATAAATTATACCTCAAAAAGTTTTGACATGGCCTCTAAAAACTCCTTCACATATGGCCTGAGGATCACATAGACCTGCAAAAAAACAGAATATGAGACTGATGCACTGTCATATATCGATGTATTCATCTTCGAAGGGGTAAGCCTTTTCCACCTACTTTATATTTGTTGTCCTGGAAATTTGTGTGGAATGTGTATTGAGCATCCTCAATGACACTGAGTGAGCTGAACATGAGCGTTTCATCCTAAAAATGCAAAAAGAATTTAGTATCCAAAACAATTTTCAAATTACAAAAAAAAACCCACCACATCAACACTGTAAGAGAGTACAAGCTTTGCTATGCATAGCCTAGAGTATATTATTATTATTATCATTATTAGTTGTAGTAGTAGTAGTAGTCTATCATACATAATATACATACTGAACATTACGACACAGATACATGCATATGAAGCAAACTGTTTTCACCACTCTCTGTGTGCAATGGTGATGTAGGGGGACAATGTTAGACAGAGCTAGCTAACAAGCCAACTAGTTGGCAATCCAGTTACTTGTCTTTATTTCAGAACTGGACCTCTGACCATCTTTACACCTACAACAGAAAAGTACTTAGAGAACTCACAAGATCCAGCACTAGAGTGGCTTGAGGTGTGCTTCTGGTCTTCGGTGGTATGTCTTTGATGGCAGGTCTTGAATGTTGGGACAGTGTCGGAATATTCTTGATGAAGGTGAATCTGCATACAACATAGAGACATACTTTCAGAGCAGCAGGGGCTTGGATTAACATGGATGAGTAACAAGGCAATTGTGGAGCACATCCCTTCTAAGTCAATTGAGAAGATTTACAGTGGTTACGCAGTTCTTGCTGTGGCCTATAATTTTCTACAGAGATGTAGCCTGGTTCTTATCGATTACATTTCTTATGTTATTTAGCAAAATGCTCCCTCAAATCCTCTACCTGTCTCTTCTGTTCTGCAATATGTGCAATAAAAAAAGTGTTTGTACACAGTCATTTGTTTTTTTTCTAGCAACTACTATAAGACAACATAAGATATTGTATTGCTGTATTGCCGTATAACAGTGTTATAGAAAGAAATAGCTTGAGGTGTGATTAACACACTTGTTCCCACTAGCAACCCAGGCTGTGCAGTACATGGTTCCGTGGTTGGGGTCAAAACACCACACAAAACATGTGAGCCAATTAGGTTGTCGGCGCTGTTTAATAGGCTTTTTAGGTAACTCAACTGCTAGTTCTACACAAAAACTCTAGTGATGGTCCAAAAAGTCTAGCTATAGCTATTACAAAGCAGTGAAAAACAGACTTACGGGCTGAAGACCTCATCTCCGTCCTCCTCCTCGGCCAGAGGAGAAGAGGTGCCAAAGGCAAAGACGCAAGGCTCCGGACTCAGCAGGGCCACCCGGGGAGACTCCACATCTGCACAGAGCACATGACAGACCAACACATCAGTCCACGGGAATAAACCCCTTACAGTACACAACCAGCTTCTCCTGCACTCGCAGAAGCTGACGACTTCATCTTAGGTCGAATAAAAACATGTAAATACATCAAAACCAAAATATTTCAAATAAAGGCCGTCAATGACTACATTTGGTGTTTTACTTCCTGGCTGAGTCATTAACTAGCCTGGAATGAATACACAGGTCTGTCTATGGCCTTTCCTAGGTCATATGAACTTGTACACTGACATTGACCTATGTTGAATTTGATCCCTTCGAGTTGACCTCTCCCCTCGGACATGACACAGAGATGAAATTGTTGACACTTTCAGCACTACTATACTAATCATTGCATTCCTAGTATGAAATAATAAATTATTTTAGTTACTCTTTGATGTTCCACGTTCACAAATCACACATACACAGGGTTTTATTCAAAGACATCAGCCATTGTGGACATACACCTTAGCCACAATTTGTGGCAACCAATGTGACACAAACACCAACTATTCTGAATTCACAAAACAAGGGTCAAATAAACGTACAACATAAAAGAAACATCTTAATACCCCAGTTACGCTGTCCTGTTTTATCAAAGCAAAAACAAGAGAGGCTGGTTAAGAACTCACTCTCTTTAGTGGGGGTGAGGAACCGCACAATGGGGGAATAGATGTTCCGTGCAGTAGGGCACAGAGGTGTGGGTGTGACAGGTTGACTCCCGGCAAACGCACTCAATCTTCGTACGCGAACAGGGGTTCGGAAGTCCACATCTGCAAGCAAAAACACAGCACAGAGATCATCAGAAGGCCCATCAGTAAATCATCTGGATGCTGATCAGCACACACGTTTAAAGCAAACACTAATATACCTTCTTTCTCCTCAAAAGCCAGGGCCCTTTTCCTGCCACCCATTCGTGGCATGGGGCGTCTAGTAGCCACTGGAACATCATGGCCATCAAACATATTAGGGGAATCCAGCTGTATGGGCTCTTCTTCCTGCATTGGCAAGAGGGGAAAATGGGCTGTTGACATAGCAAGGAAAAAGCCCTACTGATGTCCTGCGAGGACGAATCTCGCAGGATTCAACTTAAACGCAACTACATATAAGCTTCAGACACTGACCTATATTCAATTTGATCCCTTTGACTTGACCCCTCCCCTCCCCATCAGACCAGCGCGCTAGTTCGCATCACGTGACAGTGACACATACGAATCAGAAAGTAACAGCAAGAGAGCTTCTCCACAACATAATAATATGCATCAAACTAATTTGGTGTGAACAAAAAGCATAGTGGTTCTACACTCTTTGGTTTGAATGCCTGTTGTACACAAACAGTCGCAACGTGGATTGACATATGTGGCTAACTTAGGCGTTAGCCTACACCAGGGCTGTAGCAAAAGTGGTGTCATGTAAACATTAGCTTACAGGAGATACCGAGAGTCCTTATTCAACTAGCTTCGCCTTTCTCACATTTCACTTGCACTGCCACTAAACTCATTCAAACAGAACATCAGCATGTGGATATGTTGCAGGGAACGGTAACGGAAACTGTTAGCATAACAGCATAACATTAACGTCAGATTGTAAAGTAACGTTAGTTAGCGCTTTCGCGAATCTTCCACATTACAGATAAATAATGTAGCTATTTAACTCATCATCGACGCCACCAAACTCAATGTAAACTTATCACGACCAATTGTATTACTTATCGTTAGCTGGCTTGCAAGACTAAAGTTACTTTAAAACGTTTCCACACTGGGGCCTCCTAGGGTTAGGGCAAATCACAACAATGCTAGACGCTAGCGAGAAGCGATGTAACATAACTAGCATAGCTGCTAGCTAGCTAGCTATGATCAATGTAATGATACTACGGTAGCAAAATGCATCTAATGCCCTGTTGACTAAGCTATGCTAAGTTAGTTAGCATGTCTTTTTTTCTTTAGGGTCAAATGAAATACACGAGGGACAGTACAGTTATTAACAAAACCACAAGTATACATTGTTCCGTTAACATAGCGTAGTGGCTTACCTTGACATGATTCCGTTTCTCGACCGACAACGCTCGTTTAGACGCCTGTCGTCGACGACGGTTAACATTACACGGTGTAACGTTAATGTTAGGTGTTTGAGGGGAGTCGCTCCTTGACGCAATACTTCTTGATCGTAGTCTCATCTTTACGAAGAACTGTTACTACTGTTTAATCGTACAATGTGACTAACAAAGGGGGGAAAAGACCGATTTCACATCCGCCCTTCGGCGTACAAGCTTAATGGCTACCCACTGTTTTTTTCTTTAGTCTTTTAAATCTGCCGGGGTTGGTCTACCAGCCAGCGTATCATGGCAACAGACGTCTTTACTGGGCGGAGACTTGACCCGAGCAGACTCCACGTGAGGGGACTGTCACGTTGCAGCGGTCAATATTATGCTCCACTGAAACATGGTGGAAAAAAAAGATCTGAGAAGCATGAATATAACTTATGCTATTCAAATAATTTATGTAAAACACTATGTTTTACCACACTGTTACAAAGAACCTCAGGCGTGGGATTGATAGGCTAATGATTAATGGCATTGCAATACGAGTGCAAACTGCAAAATTAATACCTGCAGTGCCTGGTTCAGAGGGGTATTTCACAAAAGCAGAATTAAGACATCCAAGATAATCGATCAAGCCAGGTTTGACATAGCGTTCTCTAGTCATCCTTGCTAAACTCGTTTCACTAACGCCAATCCAGGATGAACAGGAGCGTCTATGTCAAGCCAGGTGTAAGTTGTTCGGGATGTGTGCGCGTTCTCGTTTCTCCCCCAAATAACTCACGGTTGGAATAAAAAAGACGCAAAAAAAAGCGTCTTGCACACAAAGTTAAAGGGATAATCCGGAGTGAAATGCACTTTAGATCAATTTTTCGGACTATTGGGAGTACATACGTTGAGTTGACACCAAAATCATGTCATTCGGATGTATTTTGAGAAAGTTCGAGCTCACCGTTTTTAGCCAAAACTCGTTAGCCTGGAAGTGAAGCGGGCATGTCTTTCGCCGCTACAAAACGCTATTTTTATACCTCTTCTACTGTTCCAAACAACACTACACTTACGTGGTAGTGAGAGGGTCCCTAAAGCCAAACCGAAGTATCCCCACGTCTTTATGTGATCGGATAGAGAGTCCAGAATAAATTTAATCGAGTCAGTACCTTTCCGGAAATGTCGCAGCTGCAGCTAGCAACGTTTTAACAACACTTTATTAACATTTCCGGAAAGGTACGGACTCGATTAAATTCATTCTGGACTCTCTATCCGACCACATAAAGACATGGGGATACTTCGGTTTGGCTTTAGGGATCCTCTACTCACTACCACGTAAGTGTAGTGTTGTTTGGAACAGTAGAAGAGGTATAAAAATAGCGTTTTGTAGCGGCGAAAGGACATGCCCGCGTCACTTCCAGGCTAACGAGTTTTGGCTAAAAACGGTGAGCTCGAACTTTCTCAAAATACATCCGAATGACATGATTTTGGTGTCAACTCAATGTATGTACTCCCAATAGTCCGAAAAATTGATCCAAAGTGCATTTCACTCCGGATTATCCCTTTAACAACCGCTTTTGATATAGACAACAACGAGGTAAAGTTTTACTTTTTTGGATGGGGAATCATGATTATTTCTGTTACATAGCGGGAGTAGGTGTGGCAGACCAACTGAATGCAAATTTACGTATGTACCCACGTGTGAGAGCTTCCTTCCCAGTGGGCATTTGATATCAATTTGACATCAATATGACATCGAACATTGATGTCAAAATTACGTCACGAAATAGGTCTAGAATGAAAGTCATATTGACGTCAATGTACTGATGTCAATTTGATGTCAAGATTTTGACCTCTGCTGATGTCATTTTGATGTTATTTTGATGTCATGTTTTGTCGGGATTTGATGTCAATTCAACATGTATTTGATGTCATGATGGTTGATTACGTTTTGATGCTATTTTGATATCATTCAATATCAGGCTTTGATGTCAATTCAACATTTATTTGACATCAAGATGTCATGATGTTGATGTCATTTCCATGTCAAGTTTTGTTGGCATTTGATGTCAATTCAACATTTATTTGATGTCAAGATGTCATGATGTTGATGCATAGGAAGACAATGTTTTAATGCTATTTTGCTATCATTCAATATCAAGCTTCGCTGTCAATTCAACATAAATCCGAAATCAAACATTAATGACAAAAGTATGAACATTTATTGACAAATTTTGATATAATTTCAATGTCAAGAATCACTCAGGACAGGATGAGAAAGCGTAGACCCCCAAACCAGACTGGAGCCACTTGTGAATAACCTGTAACACAGATACATAAATGTACATTTCATTAGAGAGCTTTTCGGTAGAGGGTAGGTTTTATTACAGCAGACAAAGGCATTTAAGCATGTTGACATTTACCTTCACTTCGTCCTGAACTAGTAACACCAGTTACAGAGGCATATGGTTATTTTTATTATTAATGTTTAGACCAAAAGTCAAATAAATCAAATGTAAAACTGTATAGCTTACTTCACTTGGGTGGCAGGACAGGATGAGAAAGCGTAGACCCCCAAACCAAATTGGAGCCACTTGTGAATAACCTGTAACGCAGATACATAAATGTACATTTCATTAGAGAGCTTTGAGGTAGAGGGTAGGTTTTATTACAGCAGACAAAGGAATTTAAGCATATTGACATTTACCTTCACTTCGTCCTGAACTAGTAACACCAGTTACAGAGGCATATGGTTATTTTTATTATTAATGTTTAGACCAAAAGTCAAATAAATCAAATGTAAAACTGTATAGCTT
The DNA here is from genome assembly GCF_963854185.1 of Sardina pilchardus. Classification (NCBI taxonomy): domain Eukaryota; kingdom Metazoa; phylum Chordata; class Actinopteri; order Clupeiformes; family Clupeidae; genus Sardina; species Sardina pilchardus. Next base: position 5,923,848 of record NC_085008.1, read on the forward strand.
ACTTCACTTGGGTGGCAGGACAGGATGAGAAAGCGTAGACCCCCAAACCAGACTGGAGCCACTTGTGAATAACCTGTAACGCAGATACATAAATGTACATTTCATTAGAGAGCTTTTGAGGTAGAGGGTAGGTTTTATTACAGCAGACAAAGGCATTTAAGCATGTTGACATTTACCTTCACTTCGTCCTCCTGAACTAGTAACACCAGTTACAGAGGCATATGGTTATTTTTATTATTAATGTTTAGACCAAAAGTCAAATAAATCAAATGTAAAACTGTATAGCTTACTTCACTTGGGTGGCAGGACAGGATGAGAAAGCGTAGACCCCCAAACCAGACTGGAGCCACTTGTGAATAACCTGTAACGCAGATACATAAATGTACATTTCATTAGAGAGCTTTTGAGGTAGAGGGTAGGTTTTATTACAGCAGACAAAGGCATTTAAGCATGTTGACATTTACCTTCACTTCGTCCTGAACTAGTAACACCAGTTACAGAGGCATATGGTTATTTTTATTATTGATGTTTAGACCAAAAGTCAAATAAATCAAATGTAAAACTGTATAGCTTACTTCACTTGGGTGGCAGGACAGGATGAGAAAGTGTAGACCCCCAAACCAGACTGGAGCCACTTGTGAATAACCTGTAACGCAGATACATAAATGTACATTTCATTAGAGAGCTTTTGAGGTAGAGGGTAGGTTTTATTACAGCAGACAAAGGCATTTAAGCATGTTGACATTTACCTTCACTTCGTCCTGAACTAGTAACACCAGTTACAGAGGCATATGGTTATTTTTTTTATTATTAATGTTTAGACCAAAAGTCAAATAAATCAAATGTAAAACTGTAAAGCTTACTTTACTTGGATGGCAGAACCCCCAAACCAGACTGGAGCCACTTGTGAATGACCTGCAACACAGATACATAAATATGCATTACGTTTATCATCAGAAAGAAATGGCCAAATATTTATTATAACCAATAATACACCCCATTAAAAAATGCATTATATTGGGATCCACAGAATATGGTGCTGATCATTTTAGCTCCTCTTCCCATATATTCTAAACATTCACAACAAAGTGTCTGGTCTGTGCCAAGGCAAAGCAAGGACATACATGAAGTCAACAACTGCCTCTTCTATGTTAAATCTTACTCCAAGGAACGTTCAATGTCATTAAATGAACTCGTAGACGACAGTATTTCTACATGAAAATTTAAAACAAATAGCCTCGTGCCCTTTGTGCATTTATATTTCGTAAAAGTTAGAGAGTAATCTCTAGCAGCTACAGTTCAATCTAAAAAGTCACCAGGAAACACGTCTGGAAACCCGGACTTTTTAGATTGAATAGTATAGACAGGTCATTTGCTCAACTTTTTGGGCCTAGTTTTCTGTCAAAGTTTTCTCAATGGATTCCTGGTCAGAACCCCTATTGAAACAGATTAAGACTTGGGGCATGTTAAATTTTGTCCAAAAATTCAAGATGGCCGCCGTATGGGCAATTCCATATCAGTTGGAACAGGTCCAACACCATGGTCCTCAGTTTTTCCTGATTTTTGGTCAAAATGTTCCTCCATGTCTCATTAGAGGAAAACCAAAATTTTAGCTTGGTATCTTGTTTAGTTTCTGAGATAGGACTGGAAAGGGTGCGTTCGATGTGCGTATCCGCACGGAGTCCGCCGCAGAGGGTTCCAAAACCGTTTTGGAACTCTCTGCTGTGTGGGTCAGGAGGATGTTGAAAAACTCGCGTCGATTTACAATGAGTAGGCTAATAATATACCTTTTCAGACATTTTAACAGACGTTGTTTTGACATAAATTTCACATCAATTTGACGTCTTATTTCCTGACATCAAATCAACGTTGATTTAATGTCAATAATATAGACCTGAGATGTAGGGACCAGAAAAAACATGTTAGATTGATACCTTTGTTGGGCCTCTTTACAACCACAAGGAAACCATTACAAAATATAATGAAATTATGCATATTTATGCACGTCATACATGTTGGTCAAAATCTTGACTACTTGTTGATGTCAAATTGACGTCAGGATGCCAGCTGGGTTGTCTCGGCACGCAACGTCATTAAGAAAGCGCTTGCCTCCGCAAAGATGCACAAAGTATGACTAAATGTACTTTATTCTGTCTTTAAACTTAATTAGTTGAAAACACCTTCGAAATATGTCCCCTCCACTTCCAATCAACTACTACAGTAGGCTATTCATCAAACGTCAGTCAAAAAAGATGCAAACAACGATTTTGTAATTAATTATAAGGCCACCATAATTTAAATGATATCTAAATGGTATTGGGCAGACATTCTGTTGTGTTTTGCAAGTAAATGCAAGTAGCAAATAGTATATAAATGGAATACAGCTCTTTCAAAAATCGCATGCAGGTCTGATTTGAATGACAGCTAGCTGAACCAATCAGATAATGTAATTACCATTAGAATTAACTTATCTTGGCTATAGCCTGGTCGGGAGCAGGCTAGCTTCAGAGAATAAATTCCCATGGCAATTTATGTAGCATCTCTTTTGTGAAACCGAGTCGAGGGTAAGTTTATCCAGGATAACCAAAAAATCCCGGCTTAATCCCTTATCTAGGTTTTGTGAAATACCCCTCAGATCAGTTCTCAAATCTGAGTTGAGATTGAGAGTGGGTCTGGAAAGACTTCACTGACTAAGAGCTTCCAAGGACGTAACCAGCAGTCAAACTAAACTTAAATTGGTGTCTTAAACTCTTATCTGATTGTTTCAGAAATAGCAAACTAACATTTCTTTCTTGCAAACGGTTTTAAACACTAATTTATTTACGGAACTTCAAAGTAAATGCATGTCCATCTGTTTAATCATGTCGCCATCAGCGCAGCCATCGGTTGTGTTGAATGCACTGCTCTATCGGTCATAAAGCCCACCTCAATGAGTGAGTGTGATTGGATCCCGGGTTTTTGGTGATTTGGAAACTGGTAGGCTATCCATGGGCTACTTTCCGACTTGCATAGTGATTTCAAATTTGCTTAGGCCTAAACAGTTAAGTTTGGGTCCACCCAGACTAGTGCAATGTGAATCTTCCATGCAACCACAAACACATTCATCTTAATATCAGAACTGAATTTTATTTCTTAAGCATTTTAAGTTTACAGCCCAAACTCTAAATTATCAATAGGCTATCTGAAGTTTGAAAAAACATTGTGGGACAGATATAAAATGTAAACTTTCAGTGTATTGTTACGTTTCATTACAAACCCTTGACATGAACATCTGTTAATTGCAAGCAACAATGTTCTGTACATTAGTAGAGAGCTGAACACAGATAGACACACCCTTTTTTATCAAGAGGTTACATTGTTTACCTTGCAACCTTTTCCATTCAGATAGTGAGAAAAAATGTGTAAAAGGCATTTCAAATGAAAGTTTAATAGTTGCATGAGTGACTTTAATCATATGTCCCAGTAAAACTCTATTCCAAACATTACTGACATTCAATGCTAGAGAAAGGGACAGAGACAAAGACATAATCCTTTTCATAAATTATGGGTTCACATTCATCCACGCACTTGTGTGAAATTTCTAAGAACAAAATGTAGGTTTAAAAAAGAAAATGTGATGGAGAGGAGAGTAACACTTCTGCTGACGGCTCTTCAGGTTTGAAAAATGGATATATTTGATATATTTTTATTCAAAATAAAGTTAAGTATTCACACATAAATTCTTTGATTAAATAGGTAAGAGCCGTTCCTCACCCCTCAGAGAGGAAATAAAAGTAAAGCAGTCATTGAAACGGCCCTGAAAACACCTATCCATCACACCCTCTAACATTCTCATGAGCATGTTTCTCTCAGATGTTCTGCTGTTATACTTAAAAATCTAAACTGGCACTGAGTGCCATGTCTGCATGCATTTCATTAATGGTTTTTATTAATGGTTTTCATTCCACTCTTTTACTGGGTGAAATATTGTTGAATCATGTTAAACATAACATACACGGAACATGTAGACAAATACAAAAAAGAAAAAAAATCTAAAAGTAATAATTGTATATGCATCAAAATAAGAGAGAGAGAGAAAAGAAAGAAAAGAAAAATAAATCAACCCATATGCAAAAGCGCTACTGTTGAAATCAACTGTAACACCAATAAAATATAGAATATCTCTTTTATGCACACACCAAAACTGTAACCATAGCCCAAGAATGAATATGTCCATTATCTGGAGGTAGAACTGTATTTCCTGAGAAGACGATAAATGCCTCATTTATACTCCAAATTCCCATGTGAAAGCAAACATTATTATTATTATTATAATTATCATCATCATTATTATTATTATTATTATCATTATTACTACAATTGCTACTACTATTACAACAAGAATTGTGTGTTCCTGTAGGCCTATCTGATTTTTTCCTCTCATCTAGGACACTGAATCTTGCTACTTAAAATGGCTATTGCAGAAGGCATCCTACATTTATAATTAGCACATTGTCTTCTTTATAATACACTGTTTTGGTTGTTCTTGCAGTATTAAAATCATACGCTAACACAATTCCATGCTTTAAGGCTGTACGCAAAGATTTGATTATGTAATCTAGTTTCCGTTTATAAGACACAATAAAATAAAAGACAAAAATAAATAAAAATGCATCCATACTACTGTCAAGAGGTGTGGAGAAAGACAAAACAGTAACTGCAAGCTGTATGCCATTGTGCAGCTGCAGTATCAAAAACTTCCACCAGGGGGCAGCCCTATTCACTTCATAGTTGTCCAGTGCCAAAGTGGTAAAGCATAACTGGCATAGAATCAGATGTATTGCCCAGTTCCTTCCAGCAGTCAGTTGGGCCTACATGATCACCATTATGGGCCTCTATTGATAAATGTTTTTAAATGATGTGCTTGCCATTTTGCGGTGTAGAGAAATCGTACACTTGAGGTAGAGTAGTTCTCCTTTTCGAAGCAGTAGCTCAAGAAATAAGGCCGCAAGGTGTACTGTGTATCCTGATTAATGATTGACACAAAATAATTCTTCCCTGAGACATCTCAATCCATTCTGCAATATCTGGGATTATGAGAATGTTATGATTAAGATGAGAATGTAATGAGAATATTATGATTAAGAGCCGCATGCTCAGTGGTACAATAATTGTGAATGAATAACCGAATAAGTGAAGCGAGACCAGTTTTCCAACTGCACAAGAGCTGGCTCATGTTTTGAACATTTTGAACGCAAACCTGTCTTAATGCAGTTTAGGTGTTAAGTTAGGCGATATCAAATTTCAAGGCTTTCAAGGTTTTGAAAATGCACTGTGGCAGATGGCAAGCGTCTGTTTGTTCACTTATTTAGTTCCAAGGACACTAACATCACATAGCCTATTACTTTAGCATCTTGTCTGTTTTTGGTTCAAACTCTTAACACTGGCAGAACCACTGACCATTTCATTAATTCATGATTGTTGTCCAATAAATCAGCAGCTGTTGTCTCTACAGGTGCTTTACTGCCCAGAAAACAAAACATCTGACGTCTGTACACTTGAAATGCTCCCTCCACAACTTGATTGTCTTCTTCATGATTAATGTTGGGATAGCCTACTCTAAACACAACTCTGAGGGCATTTATAGGTGGAACCTAACCAACTCAAGATCTTGGTATTCCCACACTCCTGATACTGATGTTCAGTAAAGTGAAAGAGCTGTGTGTCTATGCAATACAATTCTTCAACACACTCACAAAAATAGGCCATGTATTTTCTACACCGCAGCTTAGAGAACCAAGGTCAGATTGTATGGACAAAAAAATGACACATATTTGATCTGAAGTCTCATTCATGAAGTGACGTTTTTTGTGTCAACAGAAAGGTTGGTAATGGTCTTTAAATGCAATAGATTGACTGGCACAGAATCCATGCTCAGAGTGAAACTACAGATACATTCAACAGGGTCTGAATGCCCAGCATGCTCCAAGGCAACATCCTCACTGGCTGCTAAATTAGTTCACATGACAACGATAGATTCCTGCCCTCTGCTGAGCACAAAGGAGAGGTTACCACAAGGTTTAAGGCATTCTATCTTTGGAGGTTGAAAGCTATGACTTTCTGTCCAGCCACAGAGCAGGCTACATGAATTGTGGAAATGTACAAAAAATAAAATCAGACAAACATTTTGTTCATTTAAAATTATGAATAATAGTTTTTGTTGTTGTGGGGGGTGGTAAAACATTTAAATGTCATTGTCTTTGCGCATATATTTGGTATATGTAAATATTTGGTAGTTGCAAATAAAAGGAAATAACTTTAACGCCGTCAAAAGCTCCAGGAAAATGACACAGCCATATGACAACTTTCGATAATTAACCCTTAAAATTAGTGCTAAAATATTAAGGTAAAATGAACAGATATATTCGTTAAAATGTAAATATTTCTGGATATATCTAAGTACAAATATTTCATACCTAAAGACAGGAAAGGTAAAAAAAAAAAACGTAAATGAGAACGAAATAGCAAGTTCTGTTATCTCTTAACAGGGTTAATCAGTGGCATTCCCTCCCATCCTGTTTCAAATATTTTGTACTTCCAGAAGTTTATGAAGTAACCCTGCATCCCTGGCCATTTTACCTGAGAACTGTTTCTATGGGCAGTGCCCACAGTTGAGTAATGCCTTTTAAAATAAATGTACCTGAGCGCAAACATCTCTTTTCCCAAAGCTTCTTTTGTTTGAATTATACAAGGCAAGGATCGGGATTTAAGGAGTTGTAGGCCTTTGTGATCTCAAAATGTGAGGTCTTTTAAAAGCACTTCTGCTTCTGAAAACAACTGCATGTTGATGCAGAGTGCAGACCAGGTAGGATGGTCTTTGTTTATCCTATGGGAGACAACCCAGACAGAAAAGATGGACTTGTTATCCTCAGACATTAAAAACAATAAATGCAAGTTATCCTGTCTGATTTAAAACAGAGGTATTGAAAAGAAAATTCATCAAAACAAAACACTCTGCAAAAGGTTGAGGAGACACAGGCCTGGCTGGGTACAGCTCCGAGACTAATATGTCTGTATAAGGGATCTCCATAAGAGAGTGTGTGCGCGCACACACACACACACACACACACACACACACACAAATGCAAACAAGGACATAGCCATGGTCAAAACACACTAGAGAGAGCACTGTTTGATGAGGTCACAAAGTTACTTAGTTGATTGTATTTTCAAATACCAGCATAATCAATTAGCAATGTTTGCATGATGCTAATAATAATAGTAATAATAATAATAATAATAATAATAATAATAATAATAATAATAATATAGCAACAGTAATAATGGTTTCCTTTAAGAAGCTTCATTTTCTGTCAGTAGCTGTGTGAATGTGTAAACAGTGTATTGCCCATCCTGGTTATTGTTACTTTCTCTTTTGATCTCAGATCACCCTGATATGGAGAAGAAATAAATTATTCACAGGATGTGCATACATATAGATTTCTATATATATATACATGTACTGGCTCTTTTCTTTCTTTGTATGCTATTTTTGGCCTCTGAGCAAGAGAGAGATAATATAAAGAGAAAACCTGAGATAGTGTATTTCAAGTTGTCTGGGTGTTTGTTTGTAACCATTGTATTTGCTTGTTTTTTTTGGCATTGCTTTTGTAGTAATGAGGTCTGTGTTTTGGCTTTCTTTAGCAACAACAAAAGAGAGCACGACCGGTGGGAGGTGACTTAAAGCGGCGGGTTACTGGAAGTGGATGAGGTAGGTGTGTGGGGGAGGGACTGGGAGGCACCACGCCCGCCAGATGCTTTGCTGTTACTGGCGGACGCCGATGCACCTGAAGACGACAAGCCAGCCCCTTGGGCGTAAAGGACACCTGGGAAGAAAAGCAGAAGGAACTGAGCAGGACTCAAAACAGCAAGGCAAATATCACATTACAGAACCTAAACTGTTAGAAACTGGATCAACAGGATGAATAGACAGGAAATCTGAGAAAAAGATTTTGCAGCATTCCTGTATTACAGAAAACACATGCCAGCATGCTCTGCCATGTTTAATGGCCGAAGCAGATTCTTCATCTGTGACAGTTCTCAACCTGAGAGGCAGGCCCTCTGTTTTACCATGAGCCACCAGTGGGTGGCAGTGTCAGCTCCTACCTGTATAGACAACTCCATTAAGCTCCACGGACATGCTGATGCTGCTCATGCCATTGGTGGTCAGATTGAGGGCTGTGTCCTGCCTGCCATCTGTGGGAACAATAGAGGAGTCTTAAAACACATTGTAGCCTGGAACACAGTAGATAAGGTAGATAAAAAAAGCTCTGCAAAATGTTAGACAATGTGCCTAAAGTGTCAAGTCTTGAGATGAACCTAAAACAATTTAAATATTCATTATATCAGCACCAAAATGGGATGTAGACATTTGAACAGTGGAAATACCTGGCACCTTTAACTGAGCTATTTATGTGACAAACATGCAAAACCGAGCCCGTTTCAGAAATGACTCATCTTCAGTCATGTTCAGGGGACAAAATCCCATGACTCAATAATAATACTACTACTGCCACTATTACTACACCTCTCGCAGAGCAAATAATAGAAGTGCAAATATTGAGGTCAAGGAGGGGTTCCCCCACGTGCAGTGATCACAGAAAAGATATGAATGGAAGAACGTGATCGTGTGAATGACATTTCCCCTCAGGTAGATCAGTACTGCTGGCTGTTTTTCTGAAATGCTCTCAGTCTCTTTCTCATGGAAGAGTTCCCATGAAGTCAAAACATTGTAGAGAAATAAGGCTCTCGCATTCTGGGGCGTCACCACAGAGAGTGATTTTCCAGTACCGAACCTCACATGTGTACTGCATCGTCCATGTATTTACAGGAAACTCAAAAATGGAAATCATATCTGCTGATAATATATGTACCAACATTTACCATGTAAAAACCAGGGTAAACCCTGTCAGTAAATGAGCTTAGTCACAAATGAGTGGTGATGTCAGGATTTTTCAAAGGTGTGTGTGTGTGTGTGTGTGTGTGTATGAGTGTGAGTGTGTGAGTGTGTGAGTGTGTGAGTGTGTGAGTGTGTGAGTGTGAGTGTGAGTGTGAGTGTGAGTGTGAGTGTGTGAGTGTGAGTGTGAGTGTGAGTGTGAGTGTGAGTGTGAGTGTGTGTGTGTGCCGCCCCCACCCACCCTGGTTGTTGATGCGGATGTTCATGGGCATCTGCGCGGTCATGGCCAGCAGGTTGTGCTGCAGGGCCCTCTGCAGCAGCCGCTGGTGCTCCTCGGCGGGCAGCGCCATCTTCTTCTCCGGCGGCTCGCCCGCCTCCAGCTTCTCCCGCAGCTGCTCCAGCGCCGCCACCTGCGCCACCATGGCCGCCTGCGCGGCAGCCGTCTGCACTGCCGCCGCCTGGGCCGCCAGCACCGAGTGGCCCGACAGAGAGCCCGGGAGCCGTCCGGCCGCCGACAGGGGCTGCACAGCCTCGTCCTCTGCAGCCAGGAGGTGGGGAGAGAGGCCAGGGTGAGGGGGTGGAGGGGGGGAAGGAGGGAAGCGGAGGAGACATGAGTCAACTTCATCTACAATCACGTCACCCACTTCCAGCACTGGGGTGAACACCTACAGGTCTGCTGGTCTGCTCAGACACGTGACACTCATTGCATACTGGGGCACAGGAAAGCTCATTTCAGAGATTCACTCACTGTTCATGGCGAGCAGTGTTCAGCAAAAATATATTTTAATATATTTTAAGAGAGCTTGCTGTTATCCATAATTTGTTCAAGAAAGATAATATCCTCACATAAATAGACCCTTGAGAGAGAATCACAAACTACTCATAAGCGAAAAGTTTTGAAAGTAACTTGCATAACATCTTTCAATGACAAGACATGACATGACAAAGGCTTATGATTTCATGACTCAGATATTAGTCATTGTGGTGAGAAATTGATACATAGTTTTCATTATGAAAGAAATCTGAACGTACAACTTGGTTCACAGTAATCTTTAAGTATCTCACAAAATGCATAAAAACACTCTGAAGGGGATTGCAAAACTGCGCCTAAGGTTCAACTGCACCAACACACCAGACGAGGCTTACTGCAAGTGCATCCTCCCATCAAGAGCAAAAAGTTAACAAAAAGGAGAAAAAGGCACAGTAACACAGGAGTGAGAGCCAACTTGAAATAATGCCAAAAGACAGTTTCAGATGGTTTCGGTGGTAGATTCCACAGACCAAACATGCTATTCATTTAATGAAGAACAAAGCCTTACAAAGCCTTTCATTCATACTAAAGACAACAGATATTAACTCATGTAAATATCATTTGGGAGGGACAAAACAAATGAACACAAAAACAAACTGACCTTTCTTGACTTTCTGGATGGGCGTCATTGTTGCCCCGTTGGTGCCCATTCCCAGGCCCATGCTGGACATGGAGAGCTTGGGGGAGGAGAGCATGGTGGGCGTGCCGTTGGGCGAGTAGGTGAAGAGGGAGCTGCCGAAGCTCTGCCGCCGGCCCTCTCGCCGGTTGCTGTCGATGGCGGCCTGGAGCTCGTTGGGATTGCTCAGTCCCCGCTTATCACATTCATAAGGGTAAAGGTACTTCATGTATCTATGGCAACAATGACAAGTAGGGCATCAGTACAGATTGATTTTTTTTCACAGTATTATGCATTGTAATAGGACGCACAAGCCGGTCTTGCACAAGACTCTGGTTCAGAGGTACGCAATGTCAAATTCTTCAGTGTCAAACACTTGAGTGTCTACT